>NC_044502.1:31492521-31792521 GCF_902362185.1 Chanos chanos
CAAATAATGTTTAAGGAACATGAAAAACAAGAATGTCTTTTTAAGAAAACATAAAAATACTGCTCACAATCATATCACAATGAAAATGATGAATAAGTATTAAGAGCAATCACAGACAATATTATTTGAGCCAAAATGATGGAGTCTTCCTTAGACAACTTTAAACAAATGTATAAAATTCTCATCTTGTTTGTTAATTAGGAAACTCTCTGTGACATTTGCAGGAGATTTCTTATCTTGTCTCTGTAACATTTCCACCAGATTCCATAGTAATTCAGTATCTGACAGCCCTCAGCTCATATGAAATAAAATACATGCTTTCAAAGCCCCATTTAAAGCCCAAAGAAAAAACAAAATACATGTTTCCAAAGCCCCATTTTCAAAAATGAAATGCATATTTCCAAGGCCCCAAGAAAAAATGAATAAGCAATCAAATCATTAGTTGCTGATTAATCAGTGATATTAATCTGTACACACCAAGTGCCAGCTCCTACATAATTCCACTTAGATCCGGGAATCGGCGATAGCTACAAGTTTGGATGTCTCGAAATCTGAGAACCACTTTTTTGTAGGACGGAATCATACCCTCTACCTGGCTGATTTGAATATTAGAGAGAGAAAGAAAGTTCAGCGGCATCTCCTTTGGTCCGCCCGCATGCATGCATCTGAAACATTACGTCATACCTTTTGAGTGCGTTTACGCTTCAACAAACCTATAATGGTGCTTTCTGTGAACTGTAGTTTCGAACGTTTTAGCTCGTATTGTGTTCATATATATTCAAACATATAACGGCACACATTTCCCAAGATTCCACTTCCGAAAACGACTTGTGGGAGGAAACCCTGCCTCTGTGTATAGTATTTTCTGCACACAGCAAATCGTCATAGTTCTAATCAGAAAAACGACTGAAAACCTAGTTGAATTAGGAGAGTAATCGTATGGTGCCGAAAGAAGCGAGGCGAATTCCCAGTTGACACTCAAACGTCTGCTCTATTTTCACAGCAAGCATGGAGAAACAGTTGCATTTGAATCTGTTAGCTTCAAGACCTCCCATGGCAGGAGGGTTGCAGTCAGGATCTAAAATGAGAATGGGGTGAGTTTTAACCGGGATTTCTTACCGTGAAGAAGCACCTTTCATAATCGTTCATAATGTAGTGAATATGCTGCAAAAAGCTGTACGGCCTCAATCGCATATCGGAGTGTACTTAGCCAGTTATCTGGTTACCTTGGAGAAAATTCATATGTGATTGATGTTACGACTTAGCCATCTACTTGATGTGCACTCTCCTTTTGGAAAATAGATGTTGATTTTTGCAATTGTGGTTGAGTCGCGCGTGATGTAGCTACTTCAGACGTGTGGTATTACGCTGTACTTGGAGAAGATAATGTAGAGGAGAGACTGTCTTCCATGTATAACTTACTTTGGAACCCTTGGCAACATTGAACCAAGTCGAATTTATTTAGCTAGCTAGCCTAGCTTCACATCATTCACCATATTTGATCCCCTCACCTAGGTCTTTGATCTTAACGTAGACTATGCAAGACTATGCAATATTTATGATGTTTGCAGATCCAAAAGACATTAGTTGTCAGTTGCCTACATTGCTCCACGCCCCCTGCCTTGCACCGTCATCTTCTCCAGCCCCACTGCTTCCTCCCCAGCATCGATCACGTTTCCCTATCGCTGTTTCATGTTTGTCATTCTCCTTCAAGTATACAAGCGTTTTCATGCCACATACGGGCATACACATGTCTTCAATATCATATCAATGACAAAGCAGTGCCCTTACGTTAATGATAGAACGTTTACGTCAGGAACTCGAGTCGTAATTTTCACGTAAACTGTTTTAAAATCGTTATTTTCTTTTTTTTTATCCAACATGCAGACCGGGAAGGAAACGAGATTTCACCCCTCTGCCCTGGAGTCAGTACTTCGAAATCATGGAAGATCTGGAAGTAGAGAATGACAACAGCAAAGACATATCCTTCTTCGCCTACTAATAGAGAAATGACCTCACTTAAGCTATTTACACATTGTATCTGTCCCTCAGGTCTTTATGTGTTCTTTACGGGTAGCATAACTGCCACAATAAAGGTAGCACATGAGGAAATGAATGATACAAAATGTACTGAATGCAGGTGGGGCCACAGAGGTGTGTATAAAACAAAAATGCAGTTCCCCACTTTTGATGAATGTTGGCTGAAAGATAGATGATTATCAGGGCTTCAGTTACAAAAAACCCTGAACTTGCTCATGTTTGATATGGTACAGGAAATCTAAGATTGAGACATCATCTATTAAGATTGACTGTGATTGATATTGTAGTCATACATAATGACTGCATAAAAAATGTCATACACTCATGAATCATCCTGCACTCTCCTTTCAGCAAGCAGTTGAGTGCATGTGGTGTATGTGTGTGGGGGGGGGGGGGGGGGGGAGCCCTTACCTGAGTGAAGGCTTCTGGCAGTTTTGCTATGGTGTGGGTTGCGTTTTTTCTGATATGGATTAGTTTCCCTCAACCACTCTGAGGGCAAAGTAAGAGCAAGAAATACAAAGCATTTCTTAGTCATCAACACCCTGTGTTGTATCATTTGTGTCCTGATGGGGCTTATCTTTTCTAGCATGGCAGCACCTACATCTGCAGCCTACAAATGCTCACTGAATTGTTCAGTGAAGTACAGTTATGGAAGATTCTGGGCTAGCACCCTAGTAAAGGTTTTCTACCACCATCAACAGAACACCAGGCAATGAAATGCCTTGTGGAAGGATGCTGCTGCATCTCTCCAGTTAAGCTCCACAATCTACAACAAGGCACGTTGAAGCTCTTCAGGCTAAATTGCGGTATCTTATTTAGACCCATGTAGGTGTTCCTGTTATTTTGGTGATTGCCTGTATGCTGGTCATAGATACGGTGCCCTCATTCATAGCCTGTTGGAACATATTTTACATCCCTTGACCTCTTTGCACACATTCAGAATCTACAGCAGTGGTTCCCAAGGTCCAGTTCTTCTCCTTCTCCACGGTGGAGGTCACTCTGCCTTATCCTGGGCCGTGTTCACTGTGAGTTTCATAAAACGTCATCCACGCTGTACAGTAAATATAATTACTCCACTTGTTTGAAGATGTCATAGAAAGTTACATTACTCAGAGTTATACCACCCAGATTTCAGATTGATCCCTCTTATTACTGTCAAACTTTTGAAGTACATAAGTACATGTTGGTATCTGTGCACCTGTTAGGGTGACAAGAAGACACTGTTACGAAAGCGTATATAATTTATATTTAAGGTTTTATATTCTTTCATTCTATTATCATTTCAAAAATTTATATGTAAGGTTTTATATTCTTGCATTAGTGTTGGTTCTGTGAAGATGTTGGAGATAATCTCGCTGTTTTATATATCTACAGTCAGTGATATGCAGCAGAATCAACTGCAGGGTTGTGGCAATGGACCTCAGAGCACACGGTTAGTGAACTTTTTTTTAATGTGATGTCTGTGTGTGTGACACAGTGGTAAATTCCTGTCTGTTTAAATCCTTTGTCTTATTGAATTATAAATGTGATTCTGAATATGATATGAGTAGCCCATAGCTTTTTATGCCTCTCAGCCATTGGGAACTACATTTGTCATACACTGTTGCCATGTATCTTCTTTTTATAGTTACTAATGCCATTGTTGCATCCATAAACAAATGGGCAGAGGCATACAGTTACTGTAATATAAAAAGATGTAGTCATTAGGTCTCTGTGGAATAAAGGTCTTTATCTGTCTGCTGTTTTGTAGGTGACACAAAAGTTAAAAACTCAGAAGATCTCTCAGCAGAGACAATGGCCAAGTAAGGATATGTTGACACTACCTCGCTTATTCCTTACTGTAATGAAGACTGGTGTAGATTGTAAAAAGATTTCATGATGTAACTACATCTTCTGACGCATACCCACTCATTCTTAGGAAGAGACAAATTTACATTGGTTTCATTGGTTACATTCGTTATATTAGTTACAGATGTGTCATTTTATAGATTGGTCATTTTAGCCAGGAATTATTTAGTGTTGTTCATGAATGATGAAATGATGCTGAAATGCCAGACTGCTATTTAAGTTAATGTGTTTATCGTATATAGGGACGTTGGGAAAGTAGTGGAGGCCCTCTATGGTGAAAATCCACCTCCAGTCATGATCATTGGACATAGCATGGGTGGAGCTATTGCAGTTCACACTGCTGCCGCCAATTACGTGCCATCTCTGCTCGGCCTTTGTGTAATTGATGTGGTGGAAGGTAGAGTTTGTTCCTTTAAGTTAATTTTGCCATTATGAAGACCATCAAAACACCTGCATGCTAAATAGATCAAAATTCTGTGCCTGAAAGCAACAGTGTCAGATGCTGAGTGATCAAATTGTTTCTCCACTATCATTTTGCCACAGTTTCAGTAATGCAAACAAAGTATAAATTAGGGATGTCCCGATCCGATCTCAAAGATCGGTATCGGGGCTGATCAAGGCGTTTTTTAACTGATCGGTATCAGCTGTACTGAGCACGACCCTAAGCCCGATCCTTTGTTTTACTTCAGCTGTCACACAGGTGTCGTAAGCGGAGAGCATAATTTGTGGCAGGACGTGGCTAAAATGTCTGCAGTGTGGATATGTTTTAAATTGGGAAATGAAAGCAATCCAGTTGTCAAGCATATACGTTGAATTGGTTTTAATTACTTTAATGTACTTGAAATGTGCACTGTGCAACTCTGTTACCTAGGAAAATATAAATATCGGATCGGGACTTGGTATCTGCAGATACCCAATATTAAATGACTCGGATCGGGATCGGGGGCAAAAAAACTTGATCGAGACATCCCTAGTATAAACGAATTATTTTTTTCTGTTTAAAAACCCCATCAAAAGCAATAGTTAGACTTTTTTTTTTTAGTTTTTTTAGAAAGTGGATGAGGAGACCTCCCATACCTCCCATAAAAGGTCTTTTTGAAATTATTGTCCAACAGTGAGATTAATCATACGATTGGTCTCCTCGTAGACCAGTTCTAATAATTGTTTTGGTGTCATTACTCAGGAACAGCAATGGATGCCTTGAACAGTATGCAGAATTTTTTGAGAAGTCGTCCAAAAACCTTTAAATCAGTGGAGAATGCCATTGAATGGAGGTATGTAATAATGTAGTGCATTTAAGTAAAAATGATAAAATCCTAAAACAATCCATCTCTAAATATAAATTTTAAATGTGTACGGTTTCCATCATGAGTGTGACATCAGCGTACCACAGCCCTTTATGAATGAAGACGGTATTTACACGTCCATCTGCAAGTTATAACAAAGCTGTTGTGTTAGCCTATCCAAGAAGCTATGCTGTTCAAAGCGCGTGTGATGTTATGTTGGTATTTTACTGCTGAATCTGAATGTGCTTATCATTATATTTATGTGCATGTATATGTTTATTTTCTTCTCAGTGTGAAGAGTGGGCAGATCAGGAACATAGAGTCTGCACGCGTGTCCATGGTTGGTCAAATTAAAGAGTAAGTCTGCAACTCGGAGATTTGAGTGTCTTTCACTCACAAGCATTATTAACCGAAATTGCTTGAATGTGGGTAACTTTTCCAGTAAGCCTAAAGAATATGTCATTTACGTCTCATTATCTCAGTATTCATTTGTGCTACATAGTGACTTTTTTTTTTAAATCACTCTCTCAGTTGCATAAAAACTGAAGATATGTGTTGCAGTGCTTCACACTGATTGGATGCACTTTGCGTGTGCATCAGATGCCAACCAACCACAGGCCTTCCCCTAAGCAAAGCATCCTGGTAGGACAGAACAGGAATGTGAATTTAGGAGGAAAGCTGGAGTAGGCTTGCTGACAGAAAATTTAGAATGGTTGTAATACAGCACAAACGCAAAAAAGCACATGAACAGGACGTTAGATAAAACAAAAAAAATACATAAAAACAGCTGTCCCCAGAAAATCATTGTTTATAACACTTTATACAGTTATAATTTGTAACTGTATTGCATATTTTTGTCAATTGTTCACCCGGGTGTTTTGTTATATCCTATCAAAATTTGCAATAAGGTTACAAACTATGTAGAATATGATATTGCAGATACTATGCCACAACTACATTCTGGGGAATTTGCCCTTTTACTGAACAAAATCTGTACATTTCAAGATGTGAGGAGCCCTTGAGCAGTCCAGGTGTCTCCAAGAGCATCACTGAGGGCATTATTGAGGAAGAAGAAGAGGATGAAGATGGTGGTGAGTCCAACCACAAACGTAAGAAGGAGGACGACCATGAGGTAACAAGAGACCAAGACAAAAAAAAGTATTTCTGGTTTTAAATTGTTGTGGACTCCATAAATTAGAATCCTAACAGAATGACAGTGACAAAAATGACTGATATTTTAAGTAGTTCAGATTCATACTACAATTAGAGCTAGAGTATTTTGGATGCGCTGCATATATGTGCAAGATAACAGTGTCTGTTCATTTGTGTGTAAATCTCTAATTTAATGTTGAGGGTGATCTGAAAGTTGAATCAGGCCTTGTCATGCCTTTGCAGGTGAAGAAGGAGAACCTGTACACCTGGCGTGTGGAGCTGTCAAAGACGGAGAAGTACTGGGAGGGCTGGTTTCGAGGCCTCTCCAGCCTCTTCCTCAGCTGCTCTGTGCCCAAACTCCTACTGCTGGCAGGTACAGCACACTCTCCCTTTTTTTGTGACATGTTTATTAGTGCTGTTTATGCTGTCAAGCTAATCTCTGATACTCTGCGTTTGTGTGTGTGTTTGTGTGTGTGTGTGTGTGTGTGTGCGCATGCATGCATTTTGTAGGTGTCGACAGGCTGGATAAAGATCTCACAATCGGGCAAATGCAAGGTGAGGCGATACTCAGCTATTTGAAGGGTTTTGCCTGTGCATTTCCCTAATGTGTATGTATACGCTGTCGACAATACTGAGAACACCACACTTTTTGTTTATTACGTGATAAGGAATTTTGTTGCCCTTAGTCTGGCCTTCCAAAATGGCTTCTGCTGTATTCTACTGTAACTGTGTAACTTTACACAGTGATAATGGGACATAATGACTCTGCACTATGCTTTGTTAACAGTGATTTTTTTTGTTAATTTTTTTTAAAGTTGTTAGTTATTATTTCAAAATATGTGTCCTTTTCAACAGATATTTCCATTGCTTTATGCTCCTTTTGTACAGACAGGATTACACTTTACGTGTGTATGGTCCAATTACTGGTCCGGTTGTGTGTTAAACTTTGACTCTCCCTGATCATAACATATTACTCAGTGAATCCGTAAGTGAATGACAGTTGACCCAAACTGTACACCGTACAGTGTTAAATGTATAATGACGTGGTACCCTCTGCTGAAACATACAGGGCTACCCAAACTTTGCATGCAACTGTATGGTCTTTCTCAAATGCTGTAAGGGTCACGTTGTTCTGATGTGTGTATATACTTATAAGTTCCTCACTATATCATTGCAGGAAAGTTCCAGATGCAGGTTCTCCCACAGTGTGGTCATGCGGTTCATGAGGACGCCCCGGAAAAAGTAGTTATTACTCCTATGGTGTCGTTTTAAGCTCCTCTTTTTGTTGTGTTGCTGTCTGTGTTTCAAGACTGAAATGGTTATCTTTATCTTCCTCTGTCCTTTATTAGCTTTTCGGCTCATCCTTTTTTCCTTCAATATCTTTCCTCTCAGGTTGCCGACGCTCTGGCTACCTTCATGGTCCGCCATAGGTTCACCGAATTCAAGGAGGGTTTCCCCTGGTAAGATATGGAAGTGTTTGTGGTGCTTTTTGTGCAAATTGAGCATTTTTCACTTTTTTAAGTTCATTTTTTGTCCCTCAACTGGACTGTAATATTATTTGGGCTTCAGTCTATAAAATTGTAAATTCTGAAATACAACCATAGGCGAGCTTAATGAAAACCATCGTGGCTATTACCAGTGATTTACTTACATGCGATTTACTTACATTCTCACATGACCTGTTGTTTTCACTGTCTTTGGTCTCTTTGTCTCTCTTTTTTTTTGTTTTTCGGTGCGTGTTTTTGTGACTGTGAGCAGACGGCATTGACCCGCTCCAACACTAGTGTTCATCAGCAGTTCTGAAGCCCCTCCAGTGCAGTGAGACTCGCACACCAGCCATTCTGTTTATACAATACGCTAAACATCAGACAGTCTCCGCTGCAAAACATCCTCAGCACTTCGTCTTTAAATTATGATTTCTATTTTTTTTTTTTAAATGAATTTAATGTATAATTGCTAATTATTTTGATTGAATGTGTAGAGCTGATGTCAGTCACGAACATAAGTAAATAGCAGGTTTTTGTTTTGTTTTTTTCTTTTCTTTTCTTTTTTTTTTTTAAAGGATTTCTCTCTCCATTTCTTCCTCCTTCTCTTTCACATTTTCTGCAAAAGCCTTTCCTAGCACTCATTCAGTTGAAGGTCATAACATCGTGCTTTGTTCTTTATGATGCCAATTGTTGATTTTCAAGACTGACAATTAAACAAAGACCTTTGACCGTCCTGTTGTATTCTTACCTTGTGACTGGATACAGAAGACAACCATTCTCTCTCACTATTTTCACCCATTCCAACTATTCACATCAGCTATTGTTGGAATTATTCAGGCCATTTCTGCTAAAATGCATGTAAATCTCAATTTACATTTCCCCCCATACATTTTAGTAGTTAACTTTCCTGGTTAACAGTACTTGTAAATAAATTTTTGCATGATATCAGTGCAAATCTGTCAAACAAGAGAGTGAAGTGCAGTGCATTTCTCCCTCACAAGATGGCACTGTATGTTCTGCTGGACAGGTAATTGAGCCTAATCATGGAGCATGAACAGACATGATGCTTCCATTGTTGCTTTAGGAAAATGCTGTTAGAAACATTTTATATTTTATAACTTATTTTGCCATAGCTTGAAACAATTTGAAGACTGCATTTCGTGTGTATATATTTAGTGTATATCTATATTTTTAATTTCTAATTTTTCTTTTAGTATTTAATTTTCTTCCAATATTAAAAAACACCTTTAGTATTCCAACTTTTAAAATTCCTGCCAAGTATCATAAATGCTTTGAAGCAGTTCCAAAAAGTAAACAAATCTGAAAGTGGTGTTATCTCAATGATCTTGAATATCATACATTTATTCTTGGACAGATGTATTGTTTCAGCAGTCTGAATACATATATCTGTGTGAAAATTATTACAGCACAGTGTAAATGTCTAATGGGTTTAAAAACTTTTAAATTCACAAAGATTCCTTAGTTTTAATAGAATGTCAATATACGTAAATGTCATTAGATTAAATGTCTGTTTACACAGATATCACAAAGCAAATGAAACAGAAATTACTGCGGTGAAATTTTCTTAATGTGTTATGCACAACCCCAACTAATTTCTGATATTTTGACAAAACTAAACTTTCCCTTCGTTACTGTACGCTCACAGTGGAAGCGGCGAGAGCGTCAGAGCCACCGGAAGTCATTCATTTGTTATGTGAGCCAGCGTCTCTCAGCGGCGAGGACCGTCGCGTCTTGGGCGTCAGAATAAATTTCATGAGGTTAACTTATACCTTACTTGTGGTCAGTCGGCATAAAAAAGATACCGGTCGACTCATTTGTTTGCTTTGCGGCCCCTTTGGGAAAAGTTTGCAAGACCAAGCATTCCGAA
Organism: Chanos chanos; assembly: GCF_902362185.1. Taxonomy (NCBI): domain Eukaryota; kingdom Metazoa; phylum Chordata; class Actinopteri; order Gonorynchiformes; family Chanidae; genus Chanos; species Chanos chanos. Next base: position 31,502,223 of record NC_044502.1, read on the forward strand.
CGAACTTGTATCCGACTATTTCACCTACGCCAGAGCGTCCACAGCGTTGGTAGGCCTGGTAGAGCGAATTTTGACGCTCTCGTCCCTCCCAGTGTGAACGTAGGGTTAGTACGAACAGGCTTGATCTCAGCAGGACGACAACAAAAGTAGTGTCGGAACAAATTCCGTACAGTGTCATCTCTAAGGCCATATATAAGTGGGCTAAGACATCGAGGAAGAAGGAGAACAATGAGGAAATTTAGATAACGAAGATCCAAAAACAGGGTGCTGTTACTTGTCATTGCCAATACTCGCTCAATAGTTCCATACAGGAAAGAGGTGAGACACAAGCCCAGCTGAATGAGATGTAGTAATACCGTCCTGTGGGCTTTCTTAGCAGATTCTTTATTAGTGGAGACAGACCTTGCTGCGACTATGATGCTGATGTATGTAAAAGCAATGATGATTGTCACTGAAACAAAGTAAAACACGTTAAAGGCTAGATACTTGTCTGCCTGCCAGGGGGCTATGAAGATTCTCTCCCTGGTGCAATAAATGAGCAAGTGGAAAGATTTCGGTTCCGTTACCAGCGCAAAAAGAATGTCTATCATGAAGTTGATAGAGCCGATAATCCAGATCACGCCTATAGCAACGCAAGTCCGTCTCCGGGTAGCTATCTCACTGTGTCTTAATGGAAAGCATATAGCTACGTAGCGTTCTAGAGACATCACAGCCAGGTTTAAAGGAGCGCTATTAAAGGTGGACGTGGCCACAAAAACTAAAAGAAAGCAAACAGCCTTGGCCAGCTGAAGGGAAGTCAGAGCACAGATGTAAAGAATCAAAGATATTAGCAGCTGGATAGAATCATTGAGTAACATGTGAGCAAAAAGAATGTAGCGAGGAGTCTCCTTAAACACAGGTTTACTCCACAGAACGAAGAGCAGAACCCCATTCACATACACAAAGAACAGTGCCACTAACAGAGCCATGGCAAATTTTGTCAGCATTGTTGCATCTACCACATGGAATATCTGTTGATGAATGAATAAAACCTCTGAAGTGGTTTTATTGTTAGCCATCATGGCCTGAGCAAAGAAATAAAAACAGTTTATGAAAAGAGATTTCAAAAAATTATTTTTGCGCTGCAGAACTGTTAAGGTGTTTTATTTCATTTTAGTTGAATGAGGAAAGTGGTGAAAACATGCAGTAACTACAGCTGGTCTATGGATGTATCAAGTTTATCTCTGATAAAGATTTAAAATAGAGGAGCAAATACTTCGTGAAGTTTTTCTCCAGTGAAAGAAAAAGCTTCTTCCCCAAGCTGTCTTTGACTGCCCAGAATGCAGTCTGAAATAGTACATATCTCCATGACTTTTATAATCAGTGGTGACATCACTGACGTCCAATGGTGAATGACACTACACGAACACAAACGTCACAGTACACAAACAGGCAATATGTACCAAAAAAAAATAGTAGTTAAACCATGCACAACACAGAACATAATGATCATAGCAACAGTTAAAAGGGATCATTATTCTGACACAAAATGTTCAATTAGTTTCCAGTAAAGTCAATTAGTTTCTAGTAGTGAATGACAGCACTCAGAGCTGCCAATGACATCAAAAGGCCATGGGAACACAATAACTTAACTTTTAACAATTTATCATTTACCAAATGCCACATCAAATTCATCTCAGTTTATAAAGACAAAAGTCATTTTCAACCTTAAGCTGACTGTCCTCTGCGGAGTAAATATTGTATGCTAACACAGTAAAAAGAAGGTGCTAATCTAGACTCATACAGTTACTGAAACAAGTGAAGAAGCATCATAACCTCCAGTAATATGAACTTTGAATGACATGATTTACTGAACTCTGGCAATATACTGTCATCTGTGATATTTATTGTAGATACCGACACGTGTGGCAGCTGCAAGAGACACTTGTTAATTAGTGATGTTTTTTATACTTTAGAACTACTAAGCGTTTATTTCTAATACCATAATACTATAATCATTACATATATTATCATTTTATAGTATGTGTAGTGATTGAAAAGGTGTGTGATTTATTATATTTGTAGCATGCATGTATGTGGTGTGTGTGTGTGTGTGTGTGGTATTTAATTGGATGGTTTTGTAGCTGTGAGATGTGCCAGCAGAACTCTGGTATAAAACTGTAGATTTATTTTTGAGTAGGTTTTTTTTTTCAACAGATAATAAGAATGGAAGGATGAGGGCGAGTATAAAAACATGGATTTTTTATTTATGTATAATACCGACACATAGTCATCTAGATATGTATTTCAGATATTGATTATAACAACAATAATAATGGATCTGTGTATGGATTAATAAAGTTATTCAACAAATAGTAATATGAATGAATGGATCAGTGGAAGGAATAGGGGTATTCTATACCTCTACCTCTGCTCTATGGCCTAATATGTCAAAGGTTACATATAACTAGCTCTTCCTTTACATTTTCTTCGAATTCTTCATTGCCAAACTGTTAAATTGGTTTCAGGAATACATCGACAAAATAATTCAACCGCAGCCTCCCACGGATTTATCATCCAAACATCTTTTTGTTGTCCTCATGACGTACACCGTTGCTGGTTGCCGCTATAGATATTTCAGCGGTGAACTGCACCATGTCCGCCTGCGTCATTAAGGAGAGGTAAAAAAAAAAAATCAAGTCCACCCAAAGAAAAAAACGCAGTCTGATCCATTCTCTCAGTTCAGGAGTGGCATTACGTCTGTTCAAAGCGGAGGTCACCATGAACAAAAGATGTTTCGACGTGTAGTTGGACATGGGTTTTTAAACTCAGGTAAGTGGGTCACTGTACAATCAATAATTCCAATATATTACACACGTGGTTATCATTACATACAACGGCACATGACATGTTCATAGCAGCTGTGCCCTATTAAGACCCATTTCTAAACCAGGCTATTGACGATTTGACTATTTCAATTAATAGCCATGCCCTGATGTGCAACAGTGATTGAAACAAGCCGTTTTCATATCGACATTTCAAAAGCTGTCACATAATTTGAGGAACAATACAGGAGAACTTAAAAGGAGATAATTCAAGGTTCGATACTGTACAGCAAAATTAACCTAAATTTAAGACCGTCATATAAAATGATGCTGCTCTAGACAGCAGACAGAGTCAAGGCTATGTTGCAGTATTTGTTATGCGTGTAGATCACACAAGGTAGCATGAGTATGTAAAACTTGATCTAAACTGATTCATTTGGGTCAAAGTGTAAAAAATGGCGATAATTTACTTGTGGAGAATTAAATACATCGTGAAGGTTTTAGCAGAAACCAGATCGACTGTATCTTTGGAAAAACTGAGCTGTAGAAATGTCTCGCTTCTTATACTTTACTGGAACTGCAGCACAGAAGATTCACAATATTCTGGCATTCCTGGACCATATATTTAGGAATGAAAAAGAAAGTAATGAGCTAATAATGGACTGTCGAAACAGACAAGTGATATCGCTGTAAGAGAACTGTTACTGTGGGGCAATTAATTTCAGGAAACAACAACTCCAATACATGCAAGCACGATGTAAGAATACACATGTTACCAGTACTGTTTTCTCACGATGCTATTTGCTATGCTGTCACAGGTCACGACTAGCTAGGGAGCCAGAAGGCTAAACAACCGGATTGAGGAATGGCTACTAACTTTAGCTGCTGTCTTGCAGAGCAAACTATGCCTATATTTCTCAAATGCGATTAAGTGTGTATAACTAATTGCATTTCATTTTCACACGTTTGAAAAAGGGACTGATACTCTACTGACCACCTCAGCAACACACCGTTAAGCTGTCGTCTACATCTCCTTCAGCACTGACGCGCATTACGCAGAGTACTGTGTGCGTGGCTACCACGTATTTTCGAAATATAGCGCGGCAGAGGAAGACTCATTAATATTCATAAAAGAAGCGCTACCTGATTGACCGATACAACGCTCCCGCACTGACACGTCGCGTGCGTGCATAAAGACTTACAAAGCCATGGCAACCCTAAACTGCTGTCATCACAGAATTCGCTCCTGGTGGGGATTGAAATCCTACTGACACACTGACAACAGACATTAGACATCCTGAAGTGCTCATTGTACAATAAGTAAGAATATAACAGGTGTGTCGTAATAAAAACGAGTGGTGTCCACTGATTAAATGCAGTCTTTCTGCACTGTGAAGAGGAAAAACCCAGATATTCACAGAGTTTGTGATGAATGACAGGTTGTTTCTTCATGCAAAATAGATTCGGGGTTTAAAATTCAATCAAGCCGTTTATTTTAGTGGTTTAGTGAAGGCGGGTCATTTTTATCCCCTTAGAAGAAGGCGAGTATACAGAATGTTAAGACTATAGCCTAAGGGTTATAGATAGCGTTAAGCTAGCGTTAGTCAACATTTGCTTGTTGTCATGTCTCAGCCGACGAAATGACGAACGGTAACGTAAGCTAGTACACAGGCGATTCATGATAACAATGTTTTAAAGCTTCCAGAGATCATTTTCTGTTTTGTTCTCTTCAGAGAGAGTATGGCAGTTAAGTGGTGTCACATTTGCGACATGGCAGGAACGTTGTAATACCAATCAAGTATTAATGAGTCTTCCCCTGTCACACTATACTGTAAAATTCGCGTGTTTACCTGCTGTTGCGAACCGATTTCATCCTGCAACTTTAGGAAGAAACCAGTACCACAGAGAAAGGGTGTGTGTGACTTTTTGAGGTATAATCTACGACATCATTAAAAGAATGTGTTTTACTCCTAAAATGATAATTACCACAAATTATAAATAATGATAATATAAAAAAAAATATGAGAAATCCAGATATCAAAAATCTGGAGGGGCACGTGCCTCGTCAGCATGAAGCCTCTGCTGACAGGTACCATAAATGATTTGAAGCAGTCCCAAAATGGCGAAAATAAAACTAAAAGTGGTGTTATTTCAATAATCTTGAACATCAGACATTTGTCCTTTGACAGATGATGCATTGTTTCAGCAGTCTGAATACAGATATCAGTGTGTGAGAATTATTAGAGCACAGTGTAAATATGTGTTTAAAAACCTTTAACATTCACAAAGATTCCATACTTTCATTGCGTTTTGAATAGAATATTAATATACTTAAATGTCATTGGATTCAATGTCTGTTTACACATATATCACAAAGTAAATGAAACAGAAATGACTTAATGTGTTGTGCACAACGCCAACTAATTTCTGATATTTTGACAAAACTAAACTTTCCCTTCGTTACTGTGCTTTCACACTGGAGGCGGCGAGAGCGTCAGAGCGACCGGAAGTTATTCATTTGCTTTGTGAGCCAGCGTCTCTCAGCGGCGAGTGCCGCTGCGTCTTGGGCGGTTTGGGCATCAGAATGAAGTTGAAGTTCGGTTAATTTTATGGTAATAAACTATGACACGATTCGGCGGCAAACAATCGGAATTAAGAAGTGCTCCGCACTAGAGAGCCCAACTGTGTAAACTTATGCTCCCACCAAACGCACCGAATGCACAACGGAGGAGAGGTTGATCATTGCCGTGGCTGGTTGAAATTTGATTGAGCATTTTTTAGCATCTTAGCATCAACACAAAGGTTACACCACACAAATGGCTTTTAATTAGTTTATTTCGTTATATTTTGTTACCAAACATGTTATTATAATTGTTAATTTCTTTCCTTCATCGATCGATTTCTCACCTTAACATTTAAAATATTTCATGAGGTTAACTTATAACTTACTTGTGGTCAAAAACGATACCGGTCGACACTTTTGTTTGCCTTGCGGCCCCTTTAGGAAAAGTTTGCAAGACCAAGCATTCTGAACGAACTTGTATCCGACTATTTCACCTACGCCAGAGCGTCCACAGTGTTCGACAGCGTTGATAGGCCTGGTAGAGCGAATTTTGACGCTCTCGCCCCTCCCAGTGTGAACGTAGGGTTAATACGAACAGGCTTGATAACAGAAGGACGACAACAAAAGTAGTGTCGGAACAAATTCCGTACAGTGTCATCTCTAAGGCCATATATGAGTGGGCTAAGACATCGAGGAAGAAGGAGAACGATAAGGAAATTTAGATAACGAAGATGCCAGAACAGGGTGCTGTTACTTGTCATTGCCAATATTCGCTCAATAGTTCCATACAGGAAAGAGGTGAGACACAGGCCCAGCTGAATGAGATGTAGTAATACCGTCCTGTGGGCTTTCTTAGTAGATTCTTTATTTGTGGAGACAGACCTTGCTGCGACTATGATGCTGATGTATGTAAAAACAATGATGATTGTCACTGAAACAAAGTAAAACACGTTAAAGGCTAGATACATATCTGCCTGCCACGGAGCTATGAAGGTTCTCTCCCTGGTGCAAAACATGAGCAAGTGGAAAGATTTCGGTTCCGTCACCACCGCAAAAAGAGTGTCGATCATGCAGTTGATAGAGCCGATAATCCAGATCACGCCTACAGCAACGCAAGTCCGTCTCCGGGTAGCTATCTCACTGTGTCTTAATGGAAAGCATATGGCTACATAGCGTTCTAGAGACATCACAACCAGGTTTAAAGGAGCGTTATTAAAAGTGGACGTGGCCACAAAAACTAAAAGAAAGCAAACAGCCTTGGCCAGCTGAAGGAAAGCCAGAGTACAAATATAAAGAATCAAAGATATTAGCAGCTGGATAGAATCATTGAGTAACATGTGAGCAAAAAGAATGTAGCGAGGAGTCTCCTTAAACACAGGTTTACTCCACAGAACGAAGAGCAGAACCCCATTCACATACACAAAGAACAGTGCCACAAACAGAGCCATGGCAAATCTTGTCACCGTTGGTGCACCTAGCACATGGAATATCTGTTGATGAATGAATAAAACCTCTGAAGTGGTTTTATTGTTAGTCATCATGGCCTGAGCAAAGAAATAAAAACAGTTTATGAAAAGAGATTTCAAAAAATTATTTTTGCGCTGCAGAACTGTTAAGGTGTTTTATTTCATTTTAGTTGAATGAGAAAAGTGGTGAAAACATGCAGTAACTACAGCTGGTCTATGGATGTATCAAGTTTAGCTCTGATAAAGATTTAAAATAGAGGAGCAAATACTTCGTGAAGTTTTTCTCCAGTGAAAGAAAAAGCTTCTTCCCCAAGCTGTCTTTGACCACCCCGAATGCAGTCTGAAATAATACATATCTCCATGACTTTTATAATCAATGGTGACATCACTGACGTCCAATGGTGAATGACACTACACGAACACAAACGTCACAGTACACAAACAGGCAATATGCACCAAAAAAAAATAGTAGTTAAACCATGCACAGCACAGAACATAATGATCATAGCAACAGTTAAAAGGGATCATTATTCTGACACAAAATGTTCAATTAGTTTCCAGTAAAGTCAATTAGTTTCTAGAAGTGAATGACAGCACTCAGAGCTGCCAATGACATCAAAGGCCATGGGAACACAATAACCTTTAACAATTTATCATTTACCAAATGCCACATCAAATTCATCTCAGTTTATAAAGACAAAAGTCATTTTCAACCTTAAGCTGACTGTCCTCTGCGGAGTAAATATTTTATGCTAATACAGTAAGAAGAAGGTGCTAATCTTGACTCATACAGTTACTGAAACAAGTGAAGAAGCATCATAACCTCCAGTAATATGAACTTTGAATGACATGATTTACTGAACTCTGGCAATATACTGTCATCTTTGAAATTCATTGTAGATATTCATTGTATCATTTTATAGTATGTGTAGTGATTGAAAGGTGTGTGATTTATTGTATTTGTAGCATGCATGTGTATTGTGTGTGGTGTGTGTGTGGTATTTAAGTGGATGGTTTTGTAGCTGTGAGATGTGCTGCCAGCAGTACTCTGGTATAAAACTGTAGATTTATTTTTGAGTAAGGCTTTTTTTCAACAGATAATAAGAATGGAAGGATGAGGGCAAGTATAAAAACAGGAGTTTGTATTTATGTATGATAACGACACATAGTCATCTAGATATGTATTTCAGATACTGATTATAACAACAATAATAATGGATCTATGTATGGATTAATAAAGATATTCAACAAATAGTAAAATGAATGAATGGATCAGTGGAAGGAATAGTGGTATTCTATACTCCTATCTCTGCTCTGTGGCCTAATATGTCAAAGGTTACATATAACTAGCTCTTCCTTTACATTTCCTTCGAATTCTTCATTGCCAAACTGTTAAATTGGTTTCAGGAATACATCGACAAAATAATTCAACCGCAGCCTCCCACAGATTTATCATCCAAACATCTTTTTGTTGTCCTCATGACGTACACCGTTGTTGGTTTTCGCTATAGATATTTCAACGGTGAATTGCACCCTGTCCGCCTGCGTCATTAAGGAGAGGTAAAAAAAATCAAATCCACCCAAAGAAAAAAACGCAGTCTGATCCATTCTCTCAGTTCAGGAGTGACATTACGTCTGTTCAAAGCGGAGGTCACCATGAACAAAAGATCTTGCCACGTGTAGTCGAACATGGGTTTTTAAACTCAGGCGGACGGGTCACTATACAGTCTTTCCAATATATTACACACGTGGTTATCATTACATATAACGACACATGACATGTTCATAGCAGCTGTGCCCTGTTAAGACCCATTTCTAAACCAGGCTACTGACGATTTGACTATTTTAAATAATAGCCATGCCCTGATGTGCAACAGTGATTGAAACAAGCCGTTTTCATATCGACATTTCAAAAGCTGTCACATAATTTGAGGAACAATACAGGAGAACTTAAAAGGAGATAATTCAAGGTTCGATACTGTTCGATACTGCACAGGAAAATTAACCTAAATTTAAGACCGTCATATAAAATGATGCTGCTCTAGACAGCAGACAGAGTCAAGGCTATGTTGCAGTATTTGTTATGCAGGTAGATCACACAAGGTAGCATGAGTATGTAAAACTTGATCTAAACTGATTCATTTGGGTCAAAGTGTAAAAAATGGCGATAATTTACTTGTGGAGAATTAAATACATCGTAAAGGTTTTAGCAGAAACCAGATCGACTGTATCTTTGGGGAAACTGAGCTGTAGAAATGTCTCGCTTCTCATACTTTACTGGAACTGCAGCACAGAAGATTCACAATATTCTGGCATTCCTGGACCATATATTTAGGAATGAAAAAGAAACTAATGAGCTAATAATGGATTGTCGAAACAGACAAGTGATATCGCTATAAGAGAACTGTTACTGTGGGGCAATTAATTTCAGGACACAACAACTCCAATACATGCAAGCACGATGTAAGAATACACATGTTACCAGTACTGTTTTCTCACGATGCTATTTGCTATGCTATCACAGGTCACGACTAGCTAGGGAGCCAGAAGGCTAAACAACCGGATTGAGGAATGGCTACTAACTTTAGCTGCTGTCTTGCAGAGCAAACTACGCCTATATTTCTCAAATGCGATTAAGTGTGTATAACTAATTGCATTTCATTTTCACACGTTTGAAAAAGGGACTGATACTCTACTGACCACCTCAGCAACACACCGTTAAGCTGTCGTCTACATCTCCTTCAGCACTGACGCGCATTACGCAGAGTTCTGTGTGCGTGGCTACCGCGTATTTTCGAAATATAGCGCGGCAGAGGAAGACTCATTAATATTCATAAAAGAAGCGCTACCTGATTGACCGATACAATGCTCCCGCGCTGACACGTCGCGTGCGTGCATAAAGACTTACAAATCCATGGCAACCCTAAACTGCTGTCATCACAGAATTCGCTCCTGGTGGGGATTGAAATCCTACTGACACACTGACAACAGACATTAGACATCCTGAAGTGCTCATTGTACAGTAAGTAAGAATATGACAGGTGTGTCGTAATAAAAACGAGTGGCGTCCAGTGATTAAATGTAGTCTTTCTGCTCTGTGAAGAGGGAAAACCCAGATATTCACAAAGTTTGTGATGAATGACAGGTTGTTTCTTCATGCAAAATAGATTCGGGGTTTAAAATTCAGTCAAGCCGTTTATTTTAGTGGTTTAGTGAAGGTGGGTCATTTTTGTCGCCTTAGAAGAAGGAGAGTATACAGAATGTTAAGACTATAGCCTAAGGGTTATAGATAGCGTTAAATAAGCGTTAGTCAACATTTGCTTGTTGTCATGTCTCAGCCGACGAAATGACGAACGGTAACGTAAGCTAGTACACAGGCGATTCATGATAAAAATGTTTTAAAGCTTCCAGAGATCATTTTCTGTTTTGTTTTCTTCAGAGAGAGTATGACAGTTAAGTGGTGTCACATTTGCGACATGGCAGGAACGTTGTATCGGTAAATCAAGTATTAATAAGTCTTCCCCTGTCACACCACATTGGAAAATTCGCGTGTTTACTTGCTGTTGCGAACCGATTTCATCCTGCAACTTTAGGAAGAAACCAGTACCACAGAGAAAGGGTGTGTGTGACTTTTTGAGGTATAATCTACGACATAATTAAAAGAATGCGTTTTACTCATAAAATGATCATTACCACAAATTATTAAAAAAAATAAAAAATCTGGAGGGGCACGTGCCCCGTCAGCATGAAGCGTCTGCTGACAGGTACCATAAATGATTTGAAGCAGTCCCAAAATGGCGGGAAAAAATCTGAAAGTGGTGTCATATCAATAATCTTGAACATCATACATTTATCCTTTGACAGATGATGCATTGTTTCAGCAGTCTGAATTAAGAGATATCAGTGAGTGAGAATTATTAGAGCACAGTGTAAATGTGTGTTTAAAAACCTTTAACATTCACAAAGACTGCATACTTTCATTACGTCTTAATAGAATATTAATATACTTAAATGTCATTGGATTAAATGTCTGTTTGCACAAATATCACAAAGTAAATGAAACATAAATTACTGCGGTGAAATTTTCTTAATGTGTCGTGCACAACGCCAACTAATTTCTGATATTTTTACAAAACTAAACTTTCCCTTCGTTACTGTGCGTTCACACTGGAGGCGGCGAGAGCATCAGAGCGATCGGAAGTTATTCATTTATTATGTGAGCCAGCGTCTCTCAGCGGCGAGAACCATCGCGTCTTGGGCGGTTTGGGCATCAGAATAAAGTTGAAGTTCGGTTAATTTTATGGTAATAAACTATGACACGATTCGGCGGCAAACAATCGGAATTTAGAAGTGCTCCGCGCTAGAGAGCCCAACTGTGTAAACCTATGTTCCCACCAAATGCACAACGGAGGAGAGGTTGATCATTGCCGTGGCTGGTTGAAATTTGATTCAGCATTTTTAGCATCTTAGCATCAACACAAAGGTCACACCACACAAATGGCTTTTAATTAGTTTATTTCGTTTGTTTATTTTGTTACCAAACATGTTATTATAATTGTTAATTTCTTTCCTTCATCGATCGATTTCTCACCTTAACATTTAAAATATTTCATGAGGTTAACTTTTACCTTACTTGTGGTCAAAAAAGATACCGGTCGACACTTTGGTTTGCTTTGCGGCCCCTTTAGGAAAAGTTTGCAAGACCAAGCATTCTGAACGAACTTGTATCCGACTAATTCACCTACGTCAGAGCGTCCACAGCGTTCGACAGCGTTGGTAGGCCTAGTAGAGCTAATTTTGACGCTCTCGCCCCTCCCAGTGTGAACGTAGGGTTAATGCGAACAGGCTTGATCTCAGCAGAACGACAACAAAAGTAGTGTCGAAACAAATTCCGTACAGCGTCATCTCTAAGGCCATATATGAGTGGGCTAAGACATCGAGGAAGAAGGAGAACAATGAGGAAATTTAGATAACGAAGATCCGAAAACAGTTTGCTGTTACTTGTCATTGCCAATATTCGCTCAATAGTTCCATACAGGAAAGAGGTGAGACACAGGCCCAGCTGAATAAGATGTAGTAATACCGTCCTGTGGGCTTTCTTAGTAGATTCTTTATTTGTGGAGACAGACCTTGCTGCGACTATGATGCTGATGTATGTAAAAACAATGATGACTGTCACTGAAACAAAGTAAAACACGTTAAAAGCTAGATACATATCTGCCTGCCACGGAGCTATGAAGGTTCTCTCCCTGGTGCAAAACATGAGCAAGTGGAAAGATTTCGGTTCCGTCACCACCGCAAAAAGAGTGTCGATCATGAAGTTGATAGAGCCGATAATCCTGATCACGCCTATAGCAACGCAAGTCCGTCTCCGGGTAGCTATCTCACTGTGTCTTAATGGAAAGCATATAGCTGCGTAGCGTTCTAGAGACATCACAACCAGGTTTAAAGGAGCGTTACTAAAGGTGGACGTGGCCACAAAAACTAAAAGAAAGCAAACAACCTTGGCCAGCTGAAGGAAAGCCAGCGAACAGATATAAAGAATCAGAGATATTAGCAGCTGGATAGAATCATTGAGTAACATGTGAGCAAAAAGAATGTAGCGAGGAGTCTCCTTAAACACAGGTTTACTCCACAGTACAAAGAGCAGAACCCCATTGACATACACAAAGAACAGTGCCACTAACAGAGCTATGGCAAATTTTGTCAGCATTGGTGCATCTAGCACATGGAATATCTGTTGATGTATGAATAAAACCTCTGAAGTGGTTTTATTGTTAGCTGTCATTGCCTGAGCAAAGAAATAAAAACAGTTTATGAAAAGAGATTTCAAAAAATTATTTTTGCGCTGCAGAACTGTTAAGGTGTTTTATTTCATTTTAGTTGAATGAGGAAAGTGGTGAAAACATGCAATAACTACAGCTGGTCTATGGATGTATCATGTTCAAGATTTAAAATAGAGGAGCAAATACTCCGTGAAGTTTTTCTCCAGTGAAAGAGAAAGCTTCTTCCCCAAGCTGTCTTTGACTGCCCAGAATGCAGTCTGAAATAATACATATCTCCATGACTTTTATAATCAATGGTGACATCACTGACGTCCCGTGGTGAACGACACTCTACACGTACCCAAACGTCACAGTACACAAACAGGCAACATGCACCAAAAAAAACCCCCCCCCCCAAAAAACAGCAGTTAAACCATGCACAACACAGAACATAATGATTATAGCAATAGTTAAAGGGGATCATTATTTAGACACAAAATGTTCTTCAATTAGTGTCCAATAAAGTCAATTAGTTTCTAGTAGTGAATGGTGCTAATCTAGACTCAAACAGTTACTGAAACAAGTGAAGAAGCATCATAACCTCCAGTAATATGAACTTTGAATGACATGATTTACTGAACTCTGGCAATATACGGTCATCTTTGATACTCATTGTAGATACCAAAATGTGTGCCAGGCGCAAGAGACACTTGTTAATTAGTGATGTTTTTTATACTTTAGAACTACTAAGCGTCATTTTATAGTATGTGTAGTTACTGAAAAGGTGTGTGATTTATTATATTTGTAGCATGCATGTGTGTGTGTGGTATTTAACTGGATGGTTTTGTAGCTGTGAGATGTGCTGCCAGTAGAACTCTGGTACAAAGTTGTAGATTTATTTTTGAGTAACTTTTATTTTTTCCACAGATAATAAGAATGGAAGGATGAGAGCGAGTATGAATACAGGAGTTTGTATTTATGTATAATACCTACACATAGTCATCTAGATATGTATTTAAGATATATGCCGCTATAGATATTTCAACGGTGAATTGCACCCTGTCCGCCTGCGTCATTAAGGAGAGGTAAAAAAAATCAAATCCACCCAAAGAAAAAAACGCAGTCTGATCCATTCGCGCAATTTAGGAGTGGCATTACTTCTGTTTAAAGCGGAAGTCACCATGAACAAAAGATCTTGCCACGTGTAGTCGGACATGGGTTTTAAACTCAGGCGGGCGGGTCACTATACAGTCTTTCCAATATATTACACACGTGGTTATCATTACATATAACGACACATGACATGTTCATAGCAGCTGTGCCTTGTTAAGAACCATTTCTAAACCAGGCTATTGACAATTTGACTATTTTAAATAATAGCCATGCCCTGATGTGCAACAGTGATTGAAATAAGCCGTTTTCATATCGACATTTCAAAAGCTGTCACATAATTTGAGGAACAATAGGCTACAGGAGAATTTACAAGGAGATAATTCAAGGTTCGATACTGTTCGATACTGCACAGCAAAATTAACCTAAGTTTAAGACCGTCATATAAAATGATGCTGCTCTAGACAGCATACAGAATCATGTTGCAGTATTTGTTATGCGTGTAGATCACACAAGGTAGCATGAGTATGTAAAACTTGATCTAAACTGATTCATTTGGGTCAAAGTGTAAAAAATGGCGATAATTTACTTGTGGAGAATTAAATACATCGTGAAGGTTTTAGCAGAAACCAGATCGACTGTATCTTTGGGGAAACTGAGCTGTAGAAATGTCTCGCTTCTCATACTTTACTGGAACTGCAGCACAGAAGATTCACAATATTCTGACATTCCTGGACCATATATTTTGGAATGAAGAAGAAACTAATGAGCTAATAATGGACTGTCGAAACAGACAAGTGATATCGCTATAAGAGAACTGTTACTGAAGGGCAACTAATTTCAGGAAACAACAACTCCAATACGTGCAAGCACGATGCAAGAATACACATGTTACCAGTACTGTTTTCTCACGATGCTATTTGCTATGCTATCACAGGTCACGACTAGCTAGGGAGCCAGAAGGCTAAACAACCGGATTGAGGAATGGCTACTAACTTTAGCTGCTGTCTTGCAGAGCAAACTATGCCTATATTTCTCAGATGCGATTAAGTGTGTATAACTAATTGCATTTCATTTTCACACGTTTGAAAAAGGGACTGATACTCTACTGACCACCTCAGCAACACACCGTTAAGTTGTCGTCTACATCTCCTTCAGCACTGACGCGCATTACGCAGAGTGCTGTGTGCGTGGCTACCGCGTATTTTCGAAATATAGCGCGGCAGAGGAAGACTCATTAATATTCATAAAAGAAGCGCTACCTGATTGACCGATACAACGCTCCCGCGCTGACACGTCGCGTGCGTGCATAAAGACTTACAAAGCCATGGCAACTCTAAACTGCTGTCATCACAGAATTCGCTCCTGGGGAGATTGAAATCCTGTTGACACACTGACAACAGACATTAGACATCCTGAAGTGCTCATTGCACAGTAAGTAAGAATATGACAGGTGTGTTCTGATAAAAACGAGTGGTCTCCACTGATTAAATGCAGTCTTTCTGCACTGTGAAGAGGGAAAACCCAGATATTCACAGAGTTTGTGATGAATGACAGGTTGTTTCTTCATGCAAAATAGATTCGGGGTTTAAAATTCAATCAAGCCGTTTATTTTAGTGGTTTAGTGAAGGCGGGTCATTTTTATCCCCTTAGAAGAAGGCGAGTATACAGAATGTTAAGACTATAGCCTATGGGTCAAAGTTAGCGTTAAGTAAGCGTTAGTCAACATTTGCTTGTTGTCATGTCTCAGCCGACGAAATGACGAACGGTAACGTAGGGTACGCTAGTACACAGGAGATTCATGATAACAATGTTTTAAAGCTTCCAGAGATCATTTTCTGTTTTGTTCTCTTCAGAGAGAGTATGACAGTTAAGTGGTGTCACATTTGCGACATGGCAGGAACGTTGTAATACCAATCAAGTATTAATGAGTCTTCCCCAGTCACACTATACTGTAAAATTCGCGTGTTTACCTGCTGTTGCGAACCGATTTCATCCTGCAACTTTACGAAGAAACCAGTACCACAGAGAAAGGGTGTGTGTGACTTTTTGAGGTATAATCTACGACATCATTAAAAGAATGTGTTTTACTCCTAAAATGATCATTACCACAAATTATAAATAATAATAATATAAAAAAAAATATATGAGAAATCCAGATATCAAAAATCTGGAGGGGCACGTGCCTCGTCAGCATGAAGCCTCTGCTGACAGGTACCATAAATGATTTGAAGCAGTCCCAAAATGGCGGGGGAAAAAATCTGAAAGTGGTGTTATTTCAATAACCTTGAACATCATACATTAATCATTTGACAGATGACGCATTGTTTCAGCAGTCTGAATACAGATATCAGTGAGTGAGAATTATTAGAGCACAGTGTAAATGTGTGTTTAAAAACCTTTAACATTCACAAAGATTCCATACTTTCATTGCGTTTTTAACAGAATATTAATATACTTAAATGTCATTGGATTAAATGTCTATTGACATAAATATCACAAAGCAAATGAAACAGAAGTTACTGCGGTGAAATTTTCTTATTGTGTTATGCACAATGCCAACTAATTTCTGATATTTTGACGAAACTAAACTTTCCCTTCGTTACTGTGCTTTCACACTGGAGGCGGCGAGAGCGTCAGAGCGACCGGAAGTTATTCATTTGCTATGTGAGCCAGCGTCTCTCAGCGGCGAGTGCCGCTGCGTCTTGGGCGGTTTGGGCATCAGAATAAAGTTGAAGTTCGGTTAATTTTATGGTAATAAACTATGACACGATTCGGCGGCAAACAATCGGAATTAAGAAGTGCTCCGCACTAGAGAGCCCAACTGTGTAAACTTATGCTCCCACCAAACGCACCGAATGCACATCGGAGGAGAGGTTGATCATTGCCGTGGCTGGTTGAAATTTGATTCAGCATTTTTAGCATCTTAGCATCAACACAAAGGTTACACCACACAAATGGCTTTTAATTAGTTTATTTCGTTTGTTTATTTTGTTACCAAACATGTTATTATAATTGTTCATTTCTTTCCTTCATCGATCGATTTCTCACCTTAACATATAAAATATTTCATGAGTGAACAGAAGGAATGGCTGTCAGGAGCTACTCCGGTTAAACTTGTGTGCCGGGTTCGCAAGAACTAGCCCACTACAGGTGATCGATCAGAATCACTGCATCCAAGTCAGGATTGATCCCTTTATTGTGAGGGTTTCACTGCCACACAATTCTCAAATTGTGGAGTATCTACTCCAATGTAAAAATACAGCTATACACGGTGTGGTTTCTTCAAATGTACGCACACCATAGGGAAACACTGGCATCAATCGGACAACTAGAAAACTGCAAACTCATCCTAACACAAGTCTATTAACATCTGACGTCACCATGACCTATTAGGGGTATGCAAATGGATTGTACCAAATGATAAATGGGGCATACCATTAACGTATGGGGGTAAAGGCCTTTATAACAGCCGCCCCCAGATTTCTGAAGGAAATCTGAACAATCATAAAGGCAACGTTATATAACTTGTGTTCAGTCCAGTACAGTTTAGTCCGGCAGGGCAGGAAGACGGACAAGACGAGCCACAGGGCGGGTGAAGGAGCGATCCCCCACCTTGACTTGAACAGTTCTTACTTTGCCATCAGTTCGTGGGAGTGTCTGAGTAACTCTCCCCACCGGCCATAATGCCCGTGGTAGTTGAGGATCAACTACCATCACTATGGCACCAACCTGGATGTTTGATGTGTCTGAGTACCACTTCTGTCGTGCTTGCAGACTGGGAAGATAGGATCTTATGAAGTGCTTCCAGAAGTGGTCTGCAAGCAGCTGACTATGTCTCCATCTTCTTCTGCTGAGAAGCTCCGACTGTGGATACACTACTTGCGGCAGGGAAGCATCGGGCCGCCCCATAAGCAAGGTGTTTGGTGTAACAGGGTCAGGATCAGCAACGTCTGACGACACATATCCTAAGGGCTTTGAGTTGAGGATCTCCTCGACTTCAGTCAATACAGTCCTCAGGACCTCTTCGGTGACAGTTTGGGCTCCGAGTGTGACTTGGAGAGCTTGTTTTAGGGACCTGACCTCTCTCTCCCAGCAGCCACCAAAGTGCGGTGCGTTTGGTGGGTTGAAGGAGAATCTGATTTGTTGGGGGGCAAGCTGGGTTTGGAGCTCTGGCTGGAGGGAAGCAAAGGCTTCTTTTAGTTCTCGTTCTCCTCCCCGAAAGTTAGTGCCTTGGTCTGAGAGGAGTTCAAATGGCTTACCCCTGCGTGCCACAAATCTCCGTAGTGCCATAAGGAAAGAGTCAGTGTCGACACTGGTGAGAAGGTCGAGGTGCACCGCTCTTGTCATCAGGCATTTAAAGATTATGCCCCATCTCTTCTCATTTCTCCGACCTACTTTGATCGTGTAAGGACCAAAACAATCTACCCCTGTGGAGTAGAAGGCCGGCTTGTGCAGGCGTAGTCTGGCAGGGGGCAGGTCGGCCATTTCTGGGACCTAAGGTTTGGCCCGCCATTTCCTACAGTCAGTGCACTGTCGTTGGTGGCGTCTGACAGCCTCTCGTCCCCGGAGAATCCAGTATTTTCGCCGTATTTCAGCAAACACGCGCTCTGCACCTGGATGGTGTAGCTGCTCATCAAACGCCCGAATGATTAGCTGGGTGATTTTGTGCTTGGGGTCAAGTACAACTGGGTGAATGGTCTCTGCTTCAAGGGAGGGGCTGTGCCGTAGGCGGCCACCCACACGTATCAGCTGTGCCGTGCTGTCCAGTACTGGGGACAGGGTGTGGAGACGACTACTGCTTGGCAATGGCTTACCCTCCCTTAGATGTTGGAGGTCGGCTGGAAAACAGTCCTGCTGCGCTCGCTGTAGGAGGACGCTCTCCGCCTCTCTGTAATCGTCCGCGGTGGGTGATGTGCTTGCCGCCCCATGTAGGGACTTAGCAGTGGCCTCCATCAGGTCTCCGTAGGCTTTAAACTGACTTACATCGGGCACTGGTGGGCTTGAGAGAACTGTTGTGAGACCACAAAGGGCTGCCCTTTTCAATTCTTCACCGGCTGTAGGGATAGGCTGTATGTGTGGTGATTCTGGCCACCGGTCTTGACTCATATGGAGGAAAGGCGGACCTTGACACCAGCGACTCTGTGCTGTTAGTTCTGAGAGTGGCTTCCCACGTGTGATATCATCGGCGGGGTTACGGGCTGAGTCCACATAGCGCCATGATTCTCTGTCTGTGAGGTCCTGTATCTCAGCAACTCGTGTGCCCACGAACACCTTGAATCTACAGGAGTCGGACTGTAGCCAACTGAGCACAGTGGTGGAGTCTGTCCAGAATGCGAAGTGGCGAACGGGAAGGGTTAGCTCCTCCCTCAGCACTCTGGCCAACTGTGCCCCTGTCAGTGCTGGGCACAGCTCCAGGCGAGGGATGGACTGCTGTTTCTTTGGGGCTACACGAGAGCGGGCTGTGAGAAATGAAACGTCCACTTTGCCACTGGGACTCTCAGTTCTGAGGTATGCCACCGAGCCATACGCACGCTCTGAGGCGTCGCAAAATACATGGACTTCCCTCTGACTGCTTGGGGTGTCCATTTCAGGGCTGGTGTAGCACCTGGGTAGGGTGATCTTCTTTAAGGCAGGGAGCTCGCTCCTCCACGCCTGCCACGAGTGCAGCAGGTCTTCTGGCAGGGATGGGTCATCCCAATCTCTCCTTTTGTCCCACAATTGCTGCACTATTACCTTGGCTCTGGTAGTGTAGGGCACCAAGAATCCAAGGGGGTCGTACTGACTGGCAAGTACTCTGTAGATTGTGCGCATGGTGGTCTCTGTAGGTTCAAGGGCCCGATGCTTGTAGGACAGCATGTCTGACGGGCAATGCCAGTGCAGACCAAGGGCAGATTCTTGCGTGTTGGGCTGGCCCTGCACAATCCACAGTTCTGCACTGTCCGACCGAGCCTCTGATGGTAGATGAGAGATGACTGTGGGCCGATTACTCGCCCACTGCCGCAGCTCGAAGCCCCCTTGTGCCAAGATATTCCGCAAACGATCGACGAACGTCTTCGCATCATCCTCTGAGGTCAGACTAAGTAGACAGTTGTCTACATAAAATCCTTTTAGCACTGCCTCCCTGATGGCATCACCCGGCTGGCTGTGGTCTATGATGTGCCTTTGGAGAGCGTACGTAGCACAGCAGGGGCTGCTGGTCGTACCAAACGGAAGTACTCTCCATTCATATATACTGGGCGGTTCCTCTCATTTCAAGTCCCTCCACAGGAAGCGGAGGAGTGGCCTGTCCCGTGGGAGCAGTCTCACCTGGTGAAACATGCCGCGGATATCACTGCTGATGGCCATAGTGTGTTCTCTAAATCTCAGCAGCACGGCAAGGAGGGGAGGTCCCAGTGTTGGCCCAGGGAGCAGGCGTTGGTTCAGGTTCTCACCTTTAAATTGGAAGGAACAGTTAAAGACTACACGATTTTTATCATTATGCTGGACCATGTGGTGCGGAATGTACCAGCTAATAGGTGTTTCCTCAGTGCCCGGCTCTAATTTAACCACATAGCCTGCTCTCTCCAATCTTTGCATTTCTGCTGTGTAGGCTGCTGCCTGCTCGGGGTCCTTGGCTAACCTCTTCTCTGTACTGCGCAGCTGAGGGAGCACGGCTTCCTTTGGGGCCTGTAGCTGTGGCATGTTCTGTGCCCGCAGGAGGGATGTGGCGTAGCGATGGACTCCGTCCACTTCAACTCTCTTGGTCTGGGTCTCAAGGAGATGTATGGCCTCTTTATCCTGCTGTGAACGGGTGCTGGCTTTCTCGCTGCACCAAGGCAGTACATCCATTTGCCATAGCCTCTCTACCTGACTGTAGAGATCCACTGGTTGGGGCAAAGTGGCTATGAAGTAGCACTGCTGTTCACGAAGGTACTGCCTCAATCCATGTGCTGGGCCTTGCAGTGTCCAGCCAAGGCGAGTCCTAATGGCTGCAGGGCCCCCTGGTGGTCCTAGGCGCACCGGTTCCACTGGTGTGATTAGGTGGGGATGATCTGAGCCAATGAGTAGGACTGGGCGCGCCCCGTTAAAGGCCAGCAGAGGCAGGTCTCGCAGGTGCCTGTATCTCCGTTGGAGGACCTCCACTGGGTGGGTGTGATCAGCTAGGCCCAGGTGTTTGGCCGTAAAAGCTCTCCTAATGTGGAATACTCTCCGTGGTTCAGCTGCTGAGGAGACGGTGAAGGAGACAACAGCCCCATGTAGAACGGGGCTCTTGTCTAACTGTTCTTATGAGCAGTTGCTCAGGCTCACCTTGTAGGCCTAGTTGTTGGGCTGCAGGATGGAGAAGGATGGTGCGTTCAGAGCCATCATCCAGGATAGCGAATGTCTCCATGGCTCTATCTCCGTTCCTCAGTATCACTTTGCACACTTTCAGCCATACATGGCGCCCTTACGGAAGCCTGTCGATATATAAGACTTCCTCCGTGGCATTGAGTAAGAAGGCCTTTGAGGGTTCTGTCTTTAATGACTGTTGTTGCACCTCTCCCTTCTCTGGCCTCTCCTGGGTCCTCTCATTTATGTCGTGTAGAGCAAGCAGGTGTCTACTGTTACATGTTTTACAGCCCATTTTGAGGTTGCATTCAGCCGCTCTGTGACCTCTCCCACAGCGCCAGCACCTGTTGTTCGTCTTGATCCAGGTCTGTTTCTGTGTGAGACTGAGCAGTTTGAAGTTAGAGCAGTTGTTCAGGGAATGTTTATTATTGTCACAGTAGGGGCAGTATTTCTTTACCATCTGTATGGAACTTGGAGCATGAGCCTGGTCACTGGGGGATGAGGTCTCTGTATTTAGAAGGATTGTGGAGGGCTTAGCTGGAGGTTTCCAGCCCTTCCGCTGCTCCTTTGGTTTAGGCTCTCTCCGTGCCTTGGTGTCGAACCGAGAGTTGTCCTCTTGGACCTGGATCTCATATTCTAGCCAGTCGGCCAAGTCAAGAAGAGTAGGTATGGGCACTCTGTGAGGGTGTATGAATCTTCGAAAGTTAGAGCGCAGATCATGAGGTAGCTTGCTGAGCAGTCTGGATACATGTGAGCCACATTCTAGCTCGACTCTGCCTTTCCTTCCCAGTTGCTCCAACATGCTCACCAAGGAACGAACACGCAAGGCAAACATTCTGAAGGCTTTCCCATCACCGCTAACAATGCTGGGGCCATCCATCAGCTCGGCTATACGCTGTAAAGCCAACTGGTGTGGCTGTCCGTATTGCTGATTGAGTGCGGCCATTGTATCAGTGAAGGGATGTCTGGAGTGGCTGTATGAGTCCGCAATCAGCAGGGCTTCTTCAGACTTAAGGTGGTCGACAAGAATCTGATATTTAAATCTCTCTGATGCATCATGGGGGAGGAGATTCTCCAGGGCAATTCGCAGGCGAGAGAACTCTCTTGGGTTAGGGTGGATCATATCCGGAATGGTAGGCGTGGGTCCCCTATAGGTCTGCTCCTGCCCACCTACTGGGCTCGGCGTTCGGTGCTGGGAGTGACGGTGCTCAGGGGCGAAATCACGCCTCTCAAATGGATAGCCACGTTCTGCTGGGTAACGCCCTTCTGGTGAACGGTCCTCCTCTGCAGAGTGACGTCTCTCTGATGCGTAGTCAGCCTCGTGTGCCCGGGAATGGCGCTGCTGGAATGACTGTGGTGGCACAGAGTAGCGCTCTGCTGAATAGTCTCTGTCAGTTGTGTATTCATACCTGCAGAATGATGAGCGAAGGTCATGGCGTTCCCTGCCCTGAGGATAGTCGTGTTCTGGTGGAGCAACCTGCTGGTCCTCTTCCACCAGTACTGCCCGCTGCCGCTGTCGTTGGGCTTGGTTAGATAGTCCAGGAGGGGGATGTGAGCTAGGTTGCTGTAGTTGCTGTACAACAGCTCCCAGGTGCTCCACCTGCCTCCGTAACTGCTCTGTCTGGTTAACGCTCTGGCGATTGAGCTGCTCTAACTTGACCTCATTTTGCCTACTCTGCAGGCGAAGTGACTCGTTCTGTAGTTTCAAC
This sequence comes from Chanos chanos, assembly GCF_902362185.1. Taxonomy (NCBI): domain Eukaryota; kingdom Metazoa; phylum Chordata; class Actinopteri; order Gonorynchiformes; family Chanidae; genus Chanos; species Chanos chanos. Next base: position 31,524,951 of record NC_044502.1, read on the forward strand.
TCCTCCATAGCGATGAGCAAGGCCTCTTGATCCGCTTTTAGTTTCCTATTTTTCCCTATGTAGATCGTCCCCCCTGGGTGACCCTGGATCCCTTACAAGCCACTGTGTAGAGTGGTCGCCCTCCTGACTGGTTGGGGATACTGAGCGCTCACGAGCTGTCCTGTCTTCTTCCTCCTCCACCTCACTCCGTGGGCGAGATGGAGCGTGTTGAGATGTGGGTAGTGGCAAACTGTCCATTTTTCTAAAACCAGTAAGGTCGTAGTCCTTTAAGTGTGAGGGGAGGAATGCTGGCCTCCTGATACGCACACTGGGTACCTCTTTTGATGACTTGGACATACAGATCTGTAGTGAGCTCTCATCCGGCTCGAAGGACCATGAACAGAAGGAATGGCTGTCAGGAGCTACTCCGGTTAAACTTGTGTGCCGGGTTCGCAAGAACTAGCCCACTACAGGTGATCGATCAGAATCACTGCATCCAAGTCAGGATTGATCCCTTTATTGTGAGGGTTTCACTGCCACACAATTCTCAAATTGTGGAGTATCTACTCCAATGTAAAAATACAGCTATACACAGTGTGGTTTCTTCAAATGTACGCACACCATAGGGAAACACTGGCATCAATCGGACAACTAGAAAACTGCAAACTCATCCTAACACAACAAGTCTATTAACATCTGACGTCACCATGACCTATTAGGGGTATGCAAATGGATTGTACCAAACGATAAATGGGGCATACCATTAACGTATGGGGGTAAAGGCCTTTATAACAGTGAGGTTAACTTATACCTTACTTGTGGTCAAAAACGATACCGGTCGACACTTTTGTTTGCCTTGCGGCCCCTTTAGGAAAAGTTTGCAAGACCAAGCATTCTGAACGAACTTGTATCTGCCTATTTCACCTATGCCAGAGCGTCCACAGTGTTCGACAGCGTTGGTAGGCCTGGTAGAGCGAATTTTGACGCTCTCGCCCCTCCCAGTGTGAACGTAGGGTTAATATGAACAGGCTTGATCTCAGAAGGACGACAACAAAAGTAGTGTCGGAACAAATTCCGTACAGCGTCATCTCTAAGGCCATATATGAGTGGGCTAAGACATCGAGGAAGAAGGAGAACAATGAGGAAATTTAGATAACGAAGATCCCAAAACAGGGTGCTGTTACTTGTCATTGCCAATATTCGCTCAATAGTTCCATACAGGAAAGAGGTGAGACACAAGCCCAGCTGAATGAAATGTAGTAATACCGTCCTGTGGGCTTTCTTAGCAGATTCTTTATTAGTGGAGACAGACCTCGCTGTGACTATGACGCTTATGTATGTAAAAACAATGATGACTGTCACTGAAACAAAGTAAAACACGTTAAAAGCTAGATACATATCTGCCTGCCACGGAGCTATGAAGATTCTCTCCCTCGTGCAATAAATAAGCAAGTGGAAAGATTTCGGTTCCGTCACCACTGCAAAAAGAGTGTCGACCATGCAGTTGATAGAGCCGATAATCCGGATCACGCCTATAGCAACGCAAGTCCGTCTCCGGGTAGCTATCTCACTGTGTCTTAATGGAAAGCATATAGCTACGTAGCGTTCTAGAGACATCACAGCTAGGTTTAAAGGAGCGTTATTAAAAGTGGACGTGGCCACAAAAACTAAAAGAAAGCAAACAGCCTTGGCCAGCTGAAGGGAAGTCAGAGCACAGATATAAAGAATCAAAGACAGTAGTATCTGGATAGAATCGTTGAGTGACATGTGAGCAAAAAGAATGTAGCGAGGAGTCTCCTTAAACACAGGTTTACTCCACAGAACAAAGAGCAGAACCCCATTCACATACACAAAGAACAGTGCCACAAACAGAGCCATGGCAAATTTTGTCAGCATTGGTGCATCTAGCACATGGAATATCTGCTGATGTATGAATAAAACCTCTGAAGTGGTTTTACTGTTAGTCGTCATGGCCTGAGCAAAGAAATAAAAACAGTTTATGATAAGAGATTTCAAAAAATTATTTTTGCGCTGCAGAACTGTTAAGGTGTTTTATTTCATTTTAGTTGAATGAGAAAAGTGGTGAAAACATGCAGTAACTACAGCTGGTCTATGGATGTATCAAGTTTAGCTCTGATAAAGATTTAAAATAGAGGAGCAAATACTTCGTGAAGTTTTTCTCCAGTGAAAGAAAAAGCTTCGTCCCCAAGCTGTCTTTGACCACCCAGAATGCAGTCTGAAATAATACATATCTCCATGACTTTTATAATCAATGGTGACATCACTGACGTCCCGTGGTGAACGACACTCTACACGTACCCAAACGTCACAGTACACAAACAGGCAACATGCACCAAAAAAAAAAAAAACAGCAGTTAAGCCATGCACAACACAAAACATAATCATTATAGCAACAGTTAAAAGGGATGATTATTTAAACACAAAATGTTCAATTAGTTTCCAGTAAAGTCAATTAGTTTCTAGTAGTGAATGAAAGCACGCAGAGCTGCAAATGACATCAAAGGCCATGGCAACACAATAACTTTTAACAATTTATCAATTAACAAATAACACATCAAATTCATCTCAGTTTACAAAGACAAAAGTCATTTTCAACCTTAAGCTGACTGTAACACGATTCGGCGGTAAACAATCAGAATTAAGAAGTGCTCCGCACTAGAGAACCCAACTGTGTAAACTTATGTTCCCACCAAACGCACCGAATGCACAACGGAGGAGAGGTTGATCATAGCCGTGGCTGGTTGAAATTTGACTCAGCATCATTAGCATCTTAGCATCAACACAAAGGTCACACCACACAAACAACTTTTAATTAGTTTATTTCGTTAGTTTATTTTGTTACCAAACATGTTATTATAATTCTTCATTTCTGTCTCTTATCGATCGATTTCTCACCTTAACATTTAAAGTATTTCATGAGGTTCACTTTTACCTTATTTGTGGTTAGTCAGCATAAAAAACATTCCGGTCGACCAATTTGTTTGCTTTGCTGCCCCTTTAGGAAAAGTTTGCAAGACCAAGCATTCCGAACGAACTTGTATCCGCCTATTTCACCTACGTCAGAGAGTCCACAGCGTTCGACAGCGTTGGTAGGCCTAGTAGAGCGAATTTTGACGCTCTCGCGCCTCCCAGTGTGAACGTAGGGTTAATACGAACAGGCTTGATCTCAGAAGGACGACAACAAAAGTAGTGTCGGAACAAATTCCGTACAGTGTCATCTCTAAGGCCATATATGAGTGGGCTAAGACATCGAGGAAGAAGGAGAACAATGAGGAAATTTAGATAACGAAGATCCCAAAACAGGGTGCTGTTACTTGTCATTGCCAATATTCGCTCAATAGTTCCATACAGGAAAGAGGTGAGACACAGGCCCAGCTGAATGAGATGTAGTAATACCGTCCTGTGGGCTTTCTTAGCAGATTCTTTATTAGTGGAGACAGACCTCGCTGTGACTATGACGCTTATGTATGTAAAAACAATGATGATCGTCACTGAAACAAAGTAAAACACGTTAAAAGCTAGATACATATCTGCCTGCCACGGAGCTATGAAGATTCTCTCCCTCGTGCAATAAATAAGCAAGTGGAAAGATTTCGGTTCCGTCACCACTGCAAAAAGAGTGTCGACCATGCAGTTGATAGAGCCGATAATCCGGATCACGCCTATAGCAACGCAAGTCCGTCTCCGGGTAGCTATCTCACTGTGTCTTAATGGAAAGCATATAGCTACGTAGCGTTCTAGAGACATCACAGCTAGGTTTAAAGGAGCGTTATTAAAAGTGGACGTGGCCACAAAAACTAAAAGAAAGCAAACAGCCTTGGCCAGCTGAAGGGAAGTCAGAGCACAGATATAAAGAATCAAAGACAGTAGTATCTGGATAGAATCGTTGAGGGACATGTGAGCAAAAAGAATGTAGCGAGGAGTCTCCTTAAACACAGGTTTACTCCACAGAACGAAGAGCAGAACCCCATTCACATACACAAAGAACAGTGCCACTAACAGAGCTATGGCAAATTTTGTCAGCGTTGGTGCACTTAGCACATGGAATATCTGCTGATGTATGAATAAAACCTCTGAAGTGGTTTTATTGTTAGTCATCATGGCCTGAGCAAAGAAATAAAAACAGTTTATGATAAGAGATTTCAAAAAATTATTTTTGCGCTGCAGAACTGTTAAGGTGTTTTATTTCATTTTAGTTGAATGAGGAAAGTGGTGAAAACATGCAATAACTACAGCTGGTCTATGGATGTATCAAGTTTAGCTCTGATAAAGATTTAAAATAGAGGAGCAAATACTTCGTGAAGTTTTTCTCCAGTGAAAGAAAAAGCTTCGTCCCCAAGCTGTCTTTGACCACCCAGAATGCAGTCTGAAATAATACATATCTCCATGACTTTTATAATCAATGGTGACATCACTGACGTCCAGTGGTGAACGACACTCTACACGTACCCAAACATCACAGTACACAAACAGGCAACATGCACCAAAAAAAAAAAACAGCAGTTAAACCATGCACAACACAGAACATAATGATCATAGCAATAGTTAAAAGGGATCATTATTTAGACACAAAATGTTCAATTAGTTTCCAGTAAAATCAATTAGTTTCTAGTAGTGAATGACAGCACTCAGAGCGGCCAATAACATCAAAGGCCATGGCAACACAATAACTTTTAACAATTTATCATTTAACAAATGACACATCAAATTCATCTCAGTTTATAAAGACAAAAGTCATTTTCAACCTTAAGCTGACTGTCCTCTGTGGAGTAAATATTTTATGCTAATACAGTAAGAAGAAGGTGCTAATCTAGACTCATACAGTTACTGAAAAAGGGGAAGAAGCATCATAACCTCCAGGAATATGAACTTTGAATGACATGATTTACTGAACTCTGGCAATATACTGTCATCTGTGAAATTCATTGTAGATAATCATTGTATCATTTTATAGTATGTGTAGTGATTGAAAAGGTGTGTGATTTATTGTATTTGTAGCATGCATGTATGTGGTGTGTGTGTGTGTGTGTGTGTGTGTGGTATTTAACTGGATGGTTTTGTAGCTGTGAGATGTGCTGCCAACAGAACTCTGGTATAAAACTGTAGATTTATTTTTGAGTAAGGTTTTTTTTCAACAGATAATAAGAATGGAAGGATGAGGGCGAGTATAAAAACAGGAGTTTGTATTTAATTATAATACCGACACATAGTCATCTAGATATGTATTTAAGATATTGATTATAACAACAATAATAATGGATCTGTGTATGGATTAATAAAGTTATTCAACAAATAGTAATATGAATGAATGGATCAGTGGAAGGAATAGGGGTATTCTATACCTCTACCTCTACTCTATGGCCTAATATGTCAAAGGTTACATATAACTAGCTCTTCGTTTACATTTTCTTCGAATTCTTCATTGCCAAACTGATAAATTGGTTTCAGGAATACATCGACAAAATAATTCAACCGCAGCCTCCCACGGATTTATCATCCAAACATCTTTTTGTTGTCCTCATGACGTATAGTTTTCGCTATAGATATTTCAACGGTGAATTGCACCCTGTCCGCCTGCGTCATTAAGGAGAGGTAAAAAAAAAATCAAATCCACCCAAAGAAAAAAACGCAGTCTGATCCATTCTCTCAGTTCAGGAGTGGCATTACGCCTGTTCAAAGCGGAGGTCACCATGAACAAAAGATCTTGCCACGTGTAGTCGAACATGGGTTTTTAAACTCAGGTGGGCGGGTCACTATACAGTCTTTCCAATATATTACACACGTGGTTATCATTACATATAACGACCCATGACATGTTCATAGCAGCTGTGCCCTGTTAAGAACCATTTCTAAACCAGGTTATTGACGATTTGACTATTTTAAATAATAGCCATGCCCTGATGTGCAACAGTGATTGAAATAAGCCGTTTTCATATCGAGATTTCAAAAGCTGTCACATAATTTGAGGAACAATACAGGAGAACTTACAAGAAGATAATTCAAGGTTCGATACTGTTCGATACTGCACAGCAAAATTAACCTAAGTTTAAGACCGTCATATAAAATGATGCTGCTCTAGACAGCAGATAGAGTCAAGGCTATGTTGCAGTATTTGTTATGCGTATAGATCACAAGGTAGCATGTAAAACTTGATCTAAACTGATTCTTTTGGGTCAACTTTAAGCTGAACACTTCAGCAACACACCGTTAAGCTGTCGTCTACATCTCCTTCAGCACTGACGCGCATTACGCAGAGTTCTGTGTGCGTGACTACCGCGTATTTTCGAAATATAGCGCAGCAGAGGAAGACTTATTAATATTCATAAAAGAAGCGCTACCTGATTGACCGATACAACGCTCCCGCGCTCACATGTCGCGTGCGTGCATAAAGACTTACAAAGCCATGGCAACCCTAAACTGCTGTCATCACAGAATTCGCTCCTGGTGGGGATTGAAATCCTACTGACACACTGACAACAGACATTAGACATCCTGAAGTGCTCATTGTACAGTAAGTAAGAATATGACAGGTGTGTCGTAATAAAAACGAGTGGCGTCCACTGATTAAATGCAGTCTTTCTGCTCTGTAAAGAGGGAAAACCCAGATATTCACAAAGTTTGTGATGAATGACAGATTGTTTCTTCATGCAAAATAGATTCGGGGTTTAAAATTCAATCAAGCCGTTTATTTTAGTGGTTTAGTGAAGGCGGGTCATTTTTGTCCCCTTAGAAGAAGGCGAGTATACAGAATGTTAAGACTATAGCCTAAGGGTTATAGATAGCGTTAAGCTAGCGTTAGTCAACATTTGCTTATTGCCATGTCTCAGCCGACGAAATGACGAACGGTAACGTAAGCTAGTACACAGGCGATTCATGATAACAATGTTTTAAAGCTTCCAGAGATCATTTTCTGTTTTGTTCTCTTCAGAAAGAGTATGGCAGTTAAGTGGTGTCACATTTGCGACATGGCAGGAACGTTGTAATACCAATCAAGTATTAATGAGTCTTCCCCTGTCACACTATACTGTAAAATTCGCGTGTTTACCTGCTGTTGCGAACCGATTTCATCCTGCAACTTTACGAAGAAACCAGTACCACAGAGAAAGGGTGTGTGTGACTTTTTGAGGTATAATCTACGACATAATTAAAAGAATACGTTTTATTCATAAAATGATCATTACCACTGTTACATTATATGATCTCATCAGCCGCAGCATTTGTTGTTTTGTTTGTTAAATTGTAAGACATAATTCCTTTGCACTATATGTACACAATGTTATATAGTTTACGACCACGTTTTTGTTGTTCGCATGTATTAGGTACAATACGTCCTTTTGTGACGTTGACTATAAAAGTGGAGTGACCACTGATAATTGCTCTATACTGCGTGTAAGTGACTGAGAGAGAGAATAAAGTAGACATTATATTTTCTGCGTGATGTTTTATTGAGATGGAAAACAGAACAGAAAACGCAACAGGTTATGGGCCCAGGCGTGATACAGGAGGAAGATGGCAGAGGTTAGTTTTCGACGGTGATGAAAACAATTACGAAATTTGGGAAGTGAAATTTCTTAGCCACCTGAGGATAATGGGCTTAAAGGACACAATACTCTCCACCGCCGAGCCAGACCCAGAAAAGAACGAAGAATGCTATGCTGAATTAACCCAATTCCTCGATGACAAAAGTTTGTCGTTAGTGATGAGAGAGGCGGCAGATGACGGCAGAAAAGCCCTACAAATACTACGGAGTCATTACGCCAGCCAGGGTAAGCCCAGAATTATAGCCCTCTACACAGAACTAACTTCATTACAGAAAGAGTTTGACGAATCTGTGACCGACTATATCATCCGAGCTGAAAAGGCGGTAACATCCCTAAGAAATGCAAAGGAAGTAATTAGCGACGGGCTTATTATAGCCATGATTCTGAAGGGCCTTCCAGAATCATACAAACCTTTCGCTATACATACGTCACAGAACAGCGAGGAATTAACGTTTGCCCAATTTAAAAGTAAACTAACAAGCTATGAGGAGACGGAGAAGTTCGGCACGAAAACAAAATCGGACAATGTAATGAAAGTTGATATATCATCTGTGATCTGCTACGGATGCGGAAATCGTGGCCATATTGCAAGAGAGTGCCGCCAAAAAGGAGCGACGAAGTGGTGCAGTTACCATAGAAGCTCAACACACAGCGACGAGACATGCAGGAGAAAAACCAAGTATAAAGATGACGCAAAACAAACTGCAGAAACGCAAGAAGACAGCGTTGAAGAAGAAACATTTGTATTCAAGGTTAGTCAGAGTTTCCTCCCGAACATTATTAAAAGAAACGGACTAATGGTCGATTGTGGAGCGACATCCCGCATCATAACGGAGAAAGATAAATTCATAAGATTTGATGAGACTTTTAACCCAAAGTTGCACTACATGGAGCTGGCTGATGGAACAAGGATGAACAACGTGGCGTTGAAACGTGGCGACGCGGAGGTGTTTCTACGGGACTTAGAAGGCAGAAGCACAAAGATCATATTGAGAAAAGCTTTATTCATACCGTCGTATCCACAGAACATAGTCTCTGTAAAAGCGCTCGCTGCTGATGGAGCTAAATTGACCTTCCAGGAGGGACAGAATGAACTCATACACGGAGATGGGACCATTTTCCGCATAGAGGAGCATGAGAGGCTGTATTATGTGAAAATGGTAAATAACAAGGAACAATGTGTTGATGATTCAGTTAATGATATAAGGTCCAGCGACAGAGTAAATTTAACTTGCGATGTCAAAACATGGCACGAAATTCTGGGACACTGTAACATTGCTGATGTGTTAAAATTACCCAGTGTGGTCGAGGGTATGAAGATCACAGGGAACACAAAAGTAGATTGTAGTGTCTGCACTGAGGGAAAATTCACCAACAACAGAAATAGGAGACCTGATGCAAAAGCTACTGAACCTCTGGAATTGGTACATACTGACTTAGCAGGCCCCATTGAGTCAACTGGTCTAGATGGATATAAGTATGCAATTTTATTTACAGATGATTTCTCAGGGGCAGTGTCTGTATACTTCCTTAAAAACAAAAGTGATGCGACACTGGCAACAAAGAAGTTCCTGGCAGATAGCGCACCATACGGTAAAGTTAAGTGCATCAGATCGGACAATGGCACGGAATACACAGGCGATGCTTTTCAGTTACTTTTAAGGGATAGAGGTATAAGACATGAGACATCATCCCCTTTCTCTCCCCATCAAAATGGTACAGCTGAGAGACAGTGGAGGACCCTCTTTGAAATGGGGAGGTGTCTACTGTTCGAGAAGGGATTACCAAAGGTATTGTGGCCTTATGTTGTTCAAAACGCAGCTCATATCCGCAACAGATGTTACAATAACAGGACTAAAAATACCCCATATTTCATGTTAACAGGTAGTAAGCCAAATCTGTCAAAAATGTGGGTGTTTGGATCAGAATGTTATGCATACAAACATGATCATAAGAAGCTAGACCCCAGAGGTGAGAAAGGCATGTTTGTTGGGTACAGTAAGAACAGTCCAGCTTATCTGATCTACAGCCCACATACAAAAAGGGTATCAAAGCACAGGCTGGTGAAATTCATTACAAGAAACAATGTTGAGCAACAGACACAAACTGATAAATATGATTCAGAAATCCAGGGATACGAAGGCGGAAGGTCTGGTAGTGAGAAGAGTGTTGATGCGCCTCAAAGTGAGGATAGCACAGAGGACCAGGTCCTAGATGGGAGTGAGGAGAATGAGAATGCAGATAATACAGACGTGTCACAACATGATGAAACTATAGAGAGCGTAGTCCTAGATGGGAACAAAAATATTGCAGATCCAAAATCTAGTCATGTTAGGAACAAGAGCTACCCAAGAAGAGATAAAAGAACCCCAAAATACTTAGATGATTACCTACCAGATTTTGAGGATGACGATGTAATGCATGCAAGTGTTGATTATTGTTATAGGGCGGTGTGTGGAATTCCCCAAACCTATAGAGAAGCCCTGATGTCACCCGAGGCGCCCAGATGGGAACGCGCTATGAAGGAAGAACTCCTTTCACTTAAGGAAAATGACACATTTGAACTGACTACTTTACCTGAGGGTAGGAAAACAGTGGGGGGTAGATGGGTCTATGTCATTAAAGAAAATGATGAAGGTGGGAAATCTTTAAAGCTGGATATGTTGCTAAGGGATACAACCAGATAGAAGGCATAGACTACCATGAGACGTTTGCCCCAACAGCAAACATTACTTCAGTACGGGCATTGATGCAGATAGCAGTGCAAAATGATCTCATTGTTCATCAGATGGGTGTCAAAACGGCGTACTTGCATGCTCCAATAGATACAGAAATTTTCTTAGAACAACCAGAAGGTTTTGAAGAGACATCAGAGACAGGGGAGAAACTAGTATGCAAGTTAAAGAAATCCCTTTATGGCCTGAAACAATCCGGGAGAAATTGGTACCAGCTTTTACATGATCACCTAGAGCAGAACGACTTTGTGAGAAATCTGTCTGACCACTGTGTATATAGGAAGCAGATAGGCAATGAGACAATTGTTGTAGTCATCTGGGCAGATGATTTAATCATTGCAGCCAGCAATAATGATTTGCTCAACAGATTCAAAAACACCATGGAGTCTCAATTTAACATGAAGGATTTGGGAAAGATATCATATTTCTTGGGCATTCAGTTTGAACAAAAGGGAGAGGAAATTAAAATGAATCAGAAAAGGTACATTCTAAAGATACTTGAAAAATTTGGAATGCCTTCCTGCATCTAGCACTTGGAACATTTGTTGATGTATGAATAAAACCTCTGAAGTGGTTTTATTGTTAGTCGTCATGGCCTGAGCAAAGAAATAAAAACAGTTTATGAAAAGAGATTTCAAAAAAATATTTTTGCCCTGCAGAATTGTTAAAGTGTTTAATTTTAGCTGAATGAGGAAAATGGTGAAAATGTGCAATAACTACAGCTGGTCTATGGATGTATCCTGTTTAAGATTTAAAATAGAGGAGCAAATACTCCGTGAAGTTTTTCTCCAGTGAAAGAAAAAGCTTCTTCCCCAAGCTGTCTTTGACCACCCAGAATGCAGTCTGAAATAATACATATCTCCATGACTTTTATAATCAATGGTGACATCACTGACGTCCAGTAGTGAATGACACTCTACACATACACAAACGTCACAGTACACAAACAGGCAATATGCATAAAAAAAAACATGCACAGCACAGAACATAATGATTATAGCAACAGTTAAAAGGGATCATTATTTAGACACAAAATGTTCAATTAGATGCCAGTAAAGTCAATTAGTTTCTAGTAGTGAATGACAGCACTCAGAGCGGCCAATGACATGAAAAGGCCATGGGAACACAATAATTTAACTTTTAACAATTTATCATTTAACAAATGACACATCACAATCATCTCAGTTTATAGAGACAAAAGTCATTTTCAACCTTAAGCTGACTGTCCTCTGTGGAGTAAATATTTTATGCTAATACGGTAAAAAGAAGGTGCTAATCTAGACTCAAAACAGTTACTGAAACAAGTGAAGAAGCATCATAACTTCCAGTAATATGAATTTTGAATGACATGATTTACTGAACTCTGGCACTATACTGTCATCTGTGACACTCACCTTAGATACTAACACGTGAGGCAGCTGCAAGAGACACTTGTTAATTAGTGATGTTTTTTATACTTTAGAACTACTAGAGGTTTATTTCTAATTTGTTAAAGATTTAATTTCTACAGGTAGATGTTCTTCCTGCTAGGCTCTACACCAGCCGCACCTCCACTGGTGCCCACTTTGTTAACTGCAGAGTCATTAGCCAAGGACCGCTGCTCATAGATTCAAGATTCAGGATTCTTTATTGCCGTATGTAACAAGTACAATGGAATGCTTGCTCCCCACTCACTCCTGCAGTGTTACCTCTAGACATAAATACTAAATACTAAGTAATATAGCAAAATAATAATTAGTACAAAAAAAGAGTAAGTAGGTAATAAAAAGTAACAGTATAATGAAAAGACAAAATGATGTTTCGCCCCTGATCCCGGATCATCTCCTGGCGGTGGGGCAGTGAATAGGGACATCTCCCTGACACCCCCTGCAGCTAACCTTCTTCAAGCCAACAGAGCCAAAAGCTTGCCTTCTCTGCCTCCTCCGATACTTTCCTGGTTGCCTTGTGAAGTCTGGCTCCCAGTAGCCCCAGGTCCTTGAGCAGATGTGTCATTGAGTCTCCAACAAAGCCTCTAGCACCGGCCTCCACCGGTCAGGGCCTCACACTCCATCCACCTTCCCTGCACTCTGCAACCAGGTCCGCATATTCTGGCCTCTTCCTTTTGTGGGCTGCCTCCAACCCCTCTTCCCATGACACTGTCAGTTCAACCAGCAGTTCTGATTTTCCGGCTGTGGTCCATAGCACCATGTCTGACGCAGTGTGGTGCTGCAGATTTCTCGTGGAAAATGGAGCTGCCTGCCCAGGTCTACCTCCATTCTCCACTCCAACCCTGATAACAGGAGCTTAGGTGCTGGTCTCCTGTTGGTGCTGGCTGCAGGCTCCCCCTGCCCAAGAAAGTGGATCCTCTGTTGGCTCCGTGCTGGACTCTCATTGTTTGCCTCTTGCGTTCTTTTCTCCACCACCTCTGCCAGCTTCCCGAGCACTTGGTCATGTCGCCATTTAAACCGACCCTGTGTCAGTGCTGTTTTGACAGAATGTGCTGAAGAGAGGCATTGATGGTCCTGTAGAGGCCGCAGGTTTGCTTTGTCCCGAACCACTGATGGAGGTTGCAAGGGTAGGGTAGGATATCTTAGGTTGCTCTGATGAGAAAGGTGAGTCGAGGCCAATTGATCACTTGACTTACGACACCCTCCCATGTTGTCCAGTGCCCCCGCTGCCCCTGTGCCACAGCCTTCACTCTGTACTCTTCCTGCTCCATCCTGGTAACCTCAGTGACAACAAGGTCCCTCTTCTCCTTCTTGCTTGATCTGGACCATAAGCTGGGTGGGTCACCACATTCGAGGCCTGCCCGCCCTGTCTGGACCCTGCCCACTTGCTCCAGGTGTGGCAGTCTGCTCACCACCCTCTGCACTTCTTCCTCAGCCCTCCATTTCCTTCCAGTCACCACTTGGGCATGCATATCCTTCACTGCCTTGTTAGAGGAGTCCCTTAACTCCATCATCAGCCTTGCCTTCTCTTGCCTGTGCCTGAGGGTGATAGATTTCAGGGGTAGATGGAGTGGATTCCATCCGTACAGACTTGCTGCTGAAAAGCACCGTGGGACTCCTGGTCATTTGCGGATGAAGGACTTGGCTTTGGCATCCATCCTGCTTACGACTAATGAGGTGGCTTCGCACAGCTTCAGAGGCCACATTGCCCTTGCACTTTAAAAAAAAAAATATAATAAGCTGTAATATAACAGTTTTTTTCCTTTTTATTTTACAGATTTTTACTGTATTTTCGAAAAACATGGAAATATCAATAAAATTACAAAAATAGACTGTGTACTTACATATCTAATGTTAAATAATGTGACAATTTTGTAACCGTTAATTAACACAACATATCCATATTTTTAAGGGAAAATGTTTTTCTTTCTTACATCAAAATATTGTTAAAATACAGTTTCACTGTCACAGCTTATGATAAGTCTAGAGAGAGATGAAAGGTTGTAGGCTTTCATACAGGATTAAAGAGAACTCGTCATGGTACACTGTAAACCTGAACACTCAAATAACTTAATTTTATTAATTTGTATAAACTTAAAAATGTGCATATAAACTCTACTGACTTGAAATTTTTGAGTTGTTATAACATGTAATGCAATTTTAAGTTATGTAAACTAAAAACTTTTGATTAATTTCAAATCATTTTTGGATTAAGTAATATGAAATCCACTTTAATTAAACCACTATAACTTAAAATTTAGGATTTCAAACATTTTTCCTTTTTCCTTTCTTTTCCTTCATCATGCCATGGTGCATTATGGGGCGCCTCCCCTTACTTTCGACCTAGCAAATATTCTACAGGGATTTAAAAGAGTTTTTTTTTTTTAACTGCTCAGACAACGGTCACTACAGCAGTGCTTGGCTGAAAAGCCAATGGTGCGAAGCTAGCATCTGTGAGACAACGAACGTCTCTAAGTCAGACATTACTGAATTGGGATGATTTTTATTTGGTCACGACTAAGGCCAAATTGGTGAACTGATTGAGTTTTTGGCTCTCAACTTGCAGGGAGCTAAGGAGGTTGTGCCTCTGCTCAGCAGCTGAAATTAAGGCAGCATGTTCTTCCCTCCATGCAGATCTCACCCGTTCTGCCATATATCCGCATCTTCTGATAAGGCTCAAACACAGCCTCATCAATAATGTCTCCTACTCCCAGGCACCACGACCATGATTTGATCAGTTTGTCAGTGGGCGTGGTTTTTTATTGACATTTTTGGCAGACGTAACAAAAATTGCTTGCTGTAAACGATAATTGGTAGTAACCGAAATTGCATGCTGTAAATGATAAATGTCAGTCGAGCTGATTATCAGAGCCACACTGTTTCAAATAAAATATCAATCAAATTTATGAAATTTATCACTCTATTTTTCAGCTCACATACATTTTTACCCCTCTATTTTTCAATTCACATGCATTTTCATCACCTCCATTTTTATCAATGAATTTTTGTTACTCCCATCCTTGAGGTTATTTTCCTTAGATGATAAATGGCAATTTTATGTTGTGAATGATGAATGATGAATGAAACTGAAGAAACACGGCTCTGTTTTCATCATATCACAACTGTTTTAATCAAATCGGCCTTAAATTAATCAAATCTCTTGATAATTTATATCTCTATTTTTCATCTCACATACATTTTTACTTCTCTGTTTTTCAGTTCACATGCAATTTCATCACCTCCATTTATCAATAAATTTTTGTTACTTCCACCCCTCATAACTTAGTGGCGGAAGCCTCCGGCCTACAGGCAGCCGGACTCCACCCACCACCTGCCTTGCTCCAAGCAGGATGACTTGAAATGCTGCTAAGAAGAGGATGGGGGAGATGGAACATCCCATTGCAATCCCTACTTCCAGCTGCTTCCAACCAGTGGTGATAAATCTAGATCTATAGAAAAATCTATGATCATTACACATATTACCATTTTATACTATGTGTAGTGATTGAAAAGGGGTGTGATTTATTGTATTTGTAGCATGCATGTGTGTTGTGTGTGTGTGTGTGTATGTGTGTGGTATTTAACTGGGTGGTTTTGTAGCTGTGAGATGTGCTGCCAATAGAACTCTGGTACAAAATTGTACATCTATTTTGAGTAACAGTTCTGTTTTTCAAAAGATAATAGGAATGGAAGGATGAAAGGGAATATAAAACAGGAGTTTGTAGGTGTACACATAGTCATCTAGATATGTATTTAAGATATTGATTATAACAATGTTATTAATGGATCTATGTATGGATTAAGAATAATGGGTCTCTATACGGATTAATTAAGTTACTCAATAGACTGTAATATGAATGAATGGATCAGTAGAAGGTATAGGGGTATTCTATACCTCTACCTCTACTCTGTGGCCTAATATGATAAAGATCACTTATAACGAGTTCTTCGCTAACATTATCTTTGAATTCTTTATTGCCAAGCTCTTATACTGATTTCAGGAATACATCAACAAAATAATTCAACCGCAGCCTTCCACAGATTTATCATCCAAACATCTTTTTGTTGTCCTCATGACGTACACCGTTACTGGTTGCCGCAATAGATATTTCAACGGTGAATTACACACTGTCCACATGCATCATTAAGGGCACATAAAAAAAATAAAATAAATAATGATAAAAAATATATATATATATATATATATATATATATATATATATATATATATATATATAAACACAAATCCACCCAAAGAAAAAAACGCAGTCTGATCAGTTCCCTCAGTTCATGAGCAGCATTACCTAAGTGCTCAAAAGTACATTTTCTTTTTAATGTCAACGCTTTGTTGTATTGTTGCCACAATGCATTTACAGAGCCTAATGACTCTGAAACAACCTACTGAATGCATTGACTTGCTTGTAGAATCTGTAGAATAAAAAGCTTGTGGAATATGCTACAAAGCCTATAGAAACACAATTGAACCGAATGCTTCTTCTACAAAAGACTATAAAAGTGTATAGCTTCAGTTAAACAGGCCCTAGGTTAACTCAGCTTGGCCTTAAAAGGATAAACACGTCATAATGTTGTACGCTACGTTAATTTTACTTTACTACATAGCATTGCCTGAAATGTGAAACAGCTGGATAGCCCTCGTCACCACTTGATTCCCGCCCAGTCTTATTCGGACCGGGTCCCGCATGAATCCACTGCCTTCGTGTGACCTTACTGATAGTCCTGTGTCTATCTGTCAAGATTAAAACATTCCTGGAAGGACTTTTGTCAGCAATGTTAACTCATCATTTTCGCTAGCTAACTATTAGTATGCATCAACAGTGGATTCACACAGGACTCTGTGTTATGTCCCAAATGGCTTCTAAGCTAACTGGTTTCTGTATGTGTCCACACGTTATGTTAACAGCAGTTGTGGTCTGTCACCAGATTCGTCACACATTCACAAACATATAAATCGCGATTCTCATGTTGCATCTCATATCTACTGGGGTGAACATGATTGTAAGTGAGCTGTGAGCACATCACAGCCACCTATGAAAAAAGTTACACGTACGAGAAGCAGTTAGCTTGAAAACCAGTTGATTTAAAATATCTCAAACATAGACTTAAGATATGACCATGGGTGTTCTGGTGAGGACTCTTTATCTTCTTTATCTGCCGTAGTAGGAGCCATCAGTAAGTTCAATTATTAAAGAAAAATGCAGCACGCATTTGACTGACAGCATTGGAGAAGTTTACTGTGATTGTTTTTTCTCCCGTGACGAACACAATATGGCCTACTGCATTTTAGAAAAGAACATTGATCCGCTGACCTCAAAGCTTCAAAGTAATGAGTGACGAGAACCTGTGGAGTGAAAAGTGCAATATTTGTCTCTCAAATGTAATGGAGTAAAAGTCATAAGTTTCCAAAAAAAAAACATAACACTCAAGTAAAGTACAGATACTTGAAAAATGTACTTAAGTACAGTAACTTCATTACTGTCCAGCCCTGGTGCCCCAATGATTGAAAGACGCCGTTTTCATTTCGTTACAGATTTCAAAAGCTGTCATGTAATTTGAGGAACAATACAGGAGAGCATAAAAGGAGATAATTTAAGGTTCTTTCAGTATTGTTTAGCTGAAGTTTGATTGAAAGCACAGCAAAATTAACTTGACTTGAAGACCATCATATAAAATAATGCTGCTCTCAGACAGAATCAAGGCTATGTTGCAGTATTTGTTACGCATGTAGATCAGACAAGGTAGCATGAATATTTAAATCTTGATCTAAATTGATTCATTTGGGTCAAAATGTAAAAAATGGCGATAATTTACTTGACGGAGAGTTAAATACAGCATAAAGGTTTTAGTAGAAACCAGATCGACTGTATCTTTGGGAAAACTGAGCTGTAGAAATATCTCACTTCTCATACTTTACTGGAACTGCAGCACAGAAGATTCACAATATTCTGGCATTCCTGGACCATATATTTAGGACTGAAGAAGAAACTAATGAGCTAATAATGGACTGTCGAAACAGACAAGTGATATTGCTATAAGAGAACTTTTACTGCGGGGCAATTAATTTCAGGAAACAACAACTCCAATACATGTGTGGGAGAGACTCCCCAGTCAGGGCCAGATGTGACCGAGTCCCTTCTCCACACTCAGTGCTCTATGTCCTATACTAAGTTCTTCTTCTTTGAAAAATAAATTCTAAGTTTCAAAAAGCAGTCAAAGTCTTCAGGAGTCTGATGCAGTGTAAGTTTATTGCATTCAGTGGTGAGCAAAATACAACAAACTGAGTCAGGTCCCAGGGAGTGACTGAATTTAATACAGAAAATCATGCACTTATATCCAAAATTTTACCTGTACGCAAAACCCATGTCACCAATAAACGCACGGTTGTATGGTAACACCCCTTACATCATCCGTTTTTGCATGGTCCATCCCATTCGCTTCCAGAAATTTCCCCAAATTTCATTATTCCATACATGATCGTTTCCGATTTCCTTTTTTGGTTAAGAAAAATGATGATTCAGCCATGTTCTTACTGTACTTTGGATGCTTTACCATGTCCCCGATCTTACCTCAGATATTTTACCCCTTAATGCAGATGTTCATTATCAAGTGATGGCTAGTCCATGCAAGGCGGACACTGACGCCACTACGCCCCAGTCATTACTTATGCTTCCCTGTCACTATAACCTAGATATTACCCTTTTTCATATTGCCTCTATATTTTGCTGATATTGCATCTTCCTTTTTTGGTATATCAAGGTCCTCTTATGCCTATATTTCTCAAATGCCATTAAGTGTGTATAACTAATTGTATTTCATTTTCAAACGTTTGAAAAAGGGACTGATACTCTACTGACCACCTCAGCAACACACCGTTAAGCTGTCGTCTACATCTCCTTCAGCACTGACGCGCATTACGCAGAGTTCTGTGTGCGTGACTACCGCGTATTTTCGAAATATAGCGCAGCAGAGGAAGACTTAGGGGGTTATAGATAGCGTTGAGTAAGCGTTAGTCAACATTTGCTTGTTGTCATGTCTCAGCCGACGAAATGACGAACGGTAACGTAAGCTAGTACACAGGCGATTCATGATAACAATGTTTTAAAGCTTCCAGAGATCATTTTCTGTTTTGTTCTCTTCAGAGAGAGTATGACAGTTAAGTGGTGTCACATTTGCGACATGGCAGGAACGTTGTAATACCAATCAAGTATTAATGAGTCTTCCCCTGTCACACTATATTGTAAAATTATACACAGTGATGCACAGTGCCAACTAGTTTGTGATATTTTGACAAAGCTAAACTTTCCCCTCGTTACTGTGCGTTCATACTGGAGGCGGCGAGAGCGTCAGAGCGATCGGAAGTTATTCATTTATTATGTGAGCCAGCATCTCTCAGCGGCGAGAACCATCGCATCTTGGGCGGTTTGGGCATCAGAATAAAGTTGAAGTTCGGTTAATTTTATGGTAATAAACTATGACACGATTCGGCGGCAAACAATCGGAAATTAGAAGTGCTCCGCGCTAGAGAGCCCAACTGTGTAAACCTATGTTCCCACCAAATGCACAACGGAGGAGAGATTGATCATTGCCGTGGCTGGTTGAAATTTGATTCAGCATTTTTAGCATCTTAGCATCAACACAAAGGTTACACCACACAAATGGCTTTTAATTAGTTTATTTCGTTAGTTTATTTTGTTACCAAACATGTTATTATAATTGTTCATTTCTTTCCTTCATCGATCGATTTCTCACCTTAACATATAAAATATTTCATGAGGTTAACTTATACCTTACTTGTGGTCAAAAACGATACCGGTCGACACTTTTGTTTGCCTTGCGGCCCCTTTAGGAAAAGTTTGCAAGACCAAGCATTCTGAACGAACTTTTATCCGACTATTTCACCTACGCCAGAGCATCCACAGTGTTCGACAGCGTTGGTAGGCCTGGTA
Source organism: Chanos chanos (assembly GCF_902362185.1). NCBI lineage: Eukaryota > Metazoa > Chordata > Actinopteri > Gonorynchiformes > Chanidae > Chanos > Chanos chanos. Next base: position 31,544,618 of record NC_044502.1, read on the forward strand.
GAGCGAATTTTGACCCTCTCGCCCCTCCCAGTGTGAACGTAGGGTTAATACGAACAGGCTTGATCTCAGAAGGACGACAACAAAAGTAGTGTCGGAACAATTTCCGTACAGTGTCATCTCTAAGGCCATATATGAGTGGGCTAAGACATCGAGGAAGAAGGAGAACAATGAGGAAATTTAGATAACGAAGATCCCAAAACAGGGTGCTGTTACTTGTCATTGCCAATATTCGCTCAATAGTTCCATACAGGAAAGAGCTGAGACACAAGCCCAGCTGAATGAGATGTAGTAATACCGTCCTGTGGGCTTTCTTAGCAGATTCTTTATTAGTGGAGACAGACCTCGCTGTGACTATGACGCTTATGTATGTAAAAACAATGATGATTGTTACTGAAACAAAGTAAAATACGTTAAAAGCTAGATACATATCTGCCTGCCACGGAGCTATGAAGATTCTCTCCCTCGTGCAAAACATGAGCAAGTGGAAAGATTTCGGTTCCGTCACCACCGCAAAAAGAGTGTCGACCGTGCAGTTGATAGAGCCGATAATCCAGATCACGCCTATAGCAACGCAAGTCCGTCTCCGGGTAGCTATCTCACTGTGTCTTAATGGAAAGCATATAGCTACGTAGCGTTCTAGAGACATCACAGCCAGGTTTAAAGGAGCGTTATTAAAAGTGGACGTGGCCACAAAAACTAAAAGAAAGCAAACAGCCTTGGCCAGCTGAAGGGAAGTCAGAGCACAGATATAAAGAATCAAAGACAGTAGTATCTGGATAGAATCGTTGAGTGACATGTGAGCAAAAAGAATGTAGCGAGGAGTCTCCTTAAACACAGGTTTACTCCACAGAACGAAGAGCAGAACCCCATTCACATACACAAAGAACAGTGCCACTAACAGAGCCATGGCAAATTTTGTCAGCATTGGTGCATCTAGCACATGGAATATCTGTTGATGTATGAATAAAACCTCTGAAGTGGTTTTATTGTTAGTCGTCATGGCCTGAGCAAAGAAATAAAAACAGTTTATGAAAAGAGATTTCAAAAAAATATTTTTGCGCTGCAGAACTGTTAAGGTGTTTTATTTCATTTTAGTTGAATGAGAAAAGTGGTGAAAACATGCAGTAACTACAGCTGGTCTATGGATGTATCAAGTTTAGCTCTGATAAAGATTTAAAATAGAGGAGCAAATACTTCGTGAAGTTTTTCTCCAGTGAAAGAAAAAGCTTCGTCCCCAAGCTGTCTTTGACCACCCAGAATGCAGTCTGAAATAATACATATCTCCATGACTTTTATAATCAATGGTGACATCACTGACGTCCCGTGGTGAACGACACTCTACACGTACCCAAACGTCACAGTACACAAACAGGCAACATGCACCAAAAAAAAAAAAAAAACAGCAGTTAAGCCATGCACAACACAAAACATAATGATTATAGCAACAGTTAAAAGGGATGATTATTTAAACACAAAATGTTCAATTAGTTTCCAGTAAAGTCAATTAGTTTCTAGTAGTGAATGAAAGCGTGCAGAGCGGCCAATGACATCAAAGGCCATGGCGACACAATAACTTTTAACAATTTATCAATTAACAAATAACACATCAAATTCATCTCAGTTTACAAAGACAAAAGTCATTTTCAACCTTAAGCTGACTGTCCTGTGTGGGGTACATATTTTATGCTAATACAGTAAGAAGAAGGTGCTAATCTAGACTCAAAACAGTTACTGAAACAAGTGAAGAAGCATCATAACCTCCAGTAATATGAACTTTGAATGACATGATTTACTGAACTCTGGCAATATACTGTCATCTGTGATATTCATTGTAGATAATCATTGTATCATTTTATAGTATGTGTAGTGATTGAAAAGGTGTGTGATTTATTGTATTTGTAGCATGCATGTATGTGGTGTGTGTGTGTGTATGTGTGTGTGTGTGTGTGTGTGTGTGTGTGTGTGTGGTATTTAACTGGATTGTTTTGTAGCTGTGAGATGTGCTGCCAACAGAACTCTGGTATAAAACTGTAGATTTATTTTTGAGTAAGGTTTTTTTTCAACAAATAATAAGAATGGAAGGATGAGGGCGAGTATAAAAACAGGAGTTTGTATTTAAGTACAATACCGACACATAGTCATCTAGATATGTATTTAAGATATTGATTATAACAACAATAATAATGGATCTGTGTATGGAATAATAAAGTTATTCAACAAATAGTAATATGAATGAATGGATCAGTGGAAGGAATAGGGGTATTCTATACCTCTACCTCTACTCTATGGCCTAATATGTCAAAGGTTACATATAACTAGCTCTTCGTTTACATTTTCTTCGAATTCTTCATTGCCAAACTGATAAATTGGTTTCAGGAATACATCGACAAAATAATTCAACCGCAGCCTCCCACGGATTTATCATCCAAACATCTTTTTGTTGTCCTCATGACGTACACCGTTGTAAGTTTTCGCTATAGATATTTCAACGGTGAACTGCACCCTGTCCGCCTGCGTCATTAAGGAGAGGTAAAAAAAAATCAAATCCACCCAAAGAAAAAACCGCAGTCTGATCCATTCTCTCAGTTCAGGAGTGGCATTACGCCTGTTCAAAGCGGAAGTCACCATGAACAAAAGATCTTGCCACGTGTAGTCGAACATGGGTTTTTAAACTCAGGTGGGCGGGTCACTATACAGCCTTTCCAATATATTACACACGTCGTTATCATTACATATAACGACCCATGACATGTTCATAGCAGCTGTGCCCTGTTAAGAACCATTTCTAAACCAGGTTATTGACGATTTGACTATTTTAAATAATAGCCATGCCCTGATGTGCAACAGTGATTGAAACAAGCCGTTTTCATATCGAGATTTCAAAAGCTGTCACATAATTTGAGGAACAATACAGGAGAACTTACAAGAAGATAATTCAAGGTTCGATACTGTTCGATACGGCACAGCAAAATTAACCTAAGTTTAAGACCGTCATATAAAATGATGCTGCTCTAGACAGCAGATAGAGTCAAGGCTATGTTGCAGTATTTGTTATGCGTATAGATCACAAGGTAGCATGAGTATGTAAAACTTGATCTAAACTGATTCTTTTGGGTCAACTTTAAGCTGACCACCTCAGCAACACACCGTTAAGTTGTCGTCTACATCTCCTTCAGCACTGACGCGCATTACGCAGAGTGCTGTGTGCGTGGCTACCGCGTATTTTCGAAATATAGCGCAGCAGAGGAAGACTTATTAATATTCATAAAAGAAGCGCTACCTGATTGACCGATACAACGCTCTCGCGCTGACACGTCGTGTGCCTGCATAAAGACTTTCAAAGCCATGGCAACCCTAAACTGCTGTCATCACAGAATTCGTTCCTGGTGGGGATTGAAATCCTACTGACACACTGACAACAGACATTAGACATCCTGAAGTGCTCATTGTACAGTAAGTAAGAATATGACAGGTGTGTCGTAATAAAAACGAGTGGCGTCCAGTGATTAAATGCAGTCTTTCTGCTCTGTGAAGAGGGAAAACCCAGATATTCACAAAGTTTGTGATGAATGACAGGTTGTTTCTTCATGCAAAATAGATTCGGGGTTTAAAATTCAGTCAAGCCGTTTATTTTAGTGGTTTAGTGAAGGCGGGTCATTTTTGTCTCCTTAGAAGAAGGCGAGTATACAGAATGTTAAGACTATAGCCTATGGGTCAAAGTTAGCGTTAAGTAAGCGTTAGTCAACATTTGCTTGTTGTCATGTCTCAGCCGACGAAATGACAAACGGTAACGTAAGCTAGTACACAGGAGATTCATTATAACAATGTTTTAAAGCTTCCAGAGATCATTTTCTGTTTTGTTTTCCTCAGAGAGAGTATGACAGTTAAGTGGTGTCACATTTGCGACATGGCAGGAACGTTGTAATACCAATCAAGTATTAATGAGTCTTCCCCTGTCACACTATACTGTAAAATTCGCGTGTTTACTTGCTGTTGCGAACCGATTTCATCCTGCAACTTTAGGAAGAAACCAGTACCACAGAGAAAGGGTGTGTGTGACGTTTTGAGGTATAATCTACGACATAATTAAAGGAATGTGTTTTACTCATAAAATGATCATTACCACAAATTTTAATTAATAATGATAATATAATAAAATAAAATATAAGAAATCCAGATATCAAAAATCTGGAGGGGCACGTGCCCCGTCAGCATAAAACCTCTGCTGACAGGTACCATAAATGATTTGAAGCAGTCTCAAAATAGCGAAAATAAAACTGAAAGTGGTGTTATTTCAATAATCTTGAACATCAGACATTTATCCTTTGACAGATGATGCATTGTTTCAGCAGTCTGAATACAAATATCAGTGTGTGAGAATTATTAGAGCACAGTGTAAATATGTGTTTAAAAACCTTTAACATTCACAAAGATTCCATACTTTCATTACGTTTTAATAGAATATTAATATACTTAAATGTCATTGGATTCAACGTCTGTTTACACATATATCACAAAGTAAATGAAACAGAAGTTACTTAATGTGTTGTGCACAACGCCAACTAATTTCTGTTTTTTTGACAAAACTAAACTTTCCCTTCGTTACTGTGCTTTCACACTGGAGGCGGCGAGAGCGTCAGAGCGTCGGAAGTCGCATTTGCTATGCGAGCCAGCGTCTCTCAGAGGGGAGGACCGCCGCGTCTTGGGCGGTTTGGGCATCAGAATAAAGTTGAAGTTCGGTTAATTTTATGGTAATAAACTATGACGCGATTCGGTGGTAACCAGTCTGAATTTAGAAGTGCTCCGCACTAGAGAGCTCAACTGTGTAAACTTTTGTTCCCATCGAACACACAACGGAGGAGAGATTGATCATTGCCATGGCTAGTTGAATTGTGACTTAGCATCTTAGCATCAACACAAGGGTTACACCACACAAATGACTTTTAATTAGTTTATTTCGTTAGTTTATTTTGTTACCATCCTGTAATTGTAATCGTTCATTTCTATCCTTCATCGATCGATTTCTCACCTTAACATTTAAAATATTTCATGAGGTTAACTTTTACCTTACTTGTGGTCAAAAAAGATACCGGTCGACCCATTTGTTTGCCTTGCGGCCCCTTTAGGAAAAGTTTGCAAGACCAAGCATTCTGAACGAACTTTTATCCGACTATTTCACCTACGTCAGAGCGTCCACAGCGTTCGACAGCGTTGGTAGGCCTAGTAGAGCGAATTTTGACGCTCTCGCCCCTCCCAGTGTGAACGTAGGGTTAATACGAACAGGCTTGATCTCAGAAGGACGACAACAAAAGTAGTGTCGGAACAAATTCCGTACAGTGTCATCTCTAAGGCCATATATGAGTGGGCTAAGACATCGAGGAAGAAGGAGAACAATGAGGAAATTTAGATAACGAAGGTCCAAAAACAGGGTGCTGTTACTTGTCATTGCCAATATTCGCTCAATAGTTCCATACAGGAAAGAGGTGAGACACAGGCCCAGCTGAATGAGATGTAGTAATACCGTCCTGTGGGCTTTCTTAGTAGATTCTTTATTTGTGGAGACAGACCTTGCTGCGACTATGATGCTGATGTATGTAAAAACAATGATGATTGTCACTGAAACAAAGTAAAACACGTTAAAGGCTAGATACATATCTGCCTGCCACGGAGCTATGAAGGTTCTCTCCCTGGTGCAAAACATGAGCAAGTGGAAAGATTTCGGTTCCGTCACCACCGCAAAAAGAGTGTCGATCATGAAGTTGATGGAGCCGATAATCCTGATCACGCCTATCGCAACGCAAGTCCGTTTCCGGGTAGCTATCTCACTGTGTCTTAATGGAAAGCATATAGCTGCGTAGCGTTCTAGAGACATCACAGCCAGGTTTAAAGGAGCGTTACTAAAGGTGGACGTGGCCACAAAAACTACAAGAAAGCAAACAACCTTGGCCATCTGAAGGAAAGCCAGCGAACAGATATAAAGAATCAGAGATATTAGCAGCTGGATAGAATCATTGAGTAACATGTGAGCAAAAAGAATGTAGCGAGGAGTCTCCTTAAACACAGGTTTACTCCACAGTACAAAGAGCAGAACCCCATTCACATACACAAAGAACAGTGCCACTAACAGAGCTATGGCAAATTTTGTCAGCGTTGGTGCACCTAGCACATGGAATATCTGTTGATGTATGAATAAAACCTCTGAAGCGGTTTTATTGTTAGCTGTCATTGCCTGAGCAAAGAAATAAAAACAGTTTATGAAAAGAGATTTCAAAAAATTATTTTTGCGCTGCAGAACTGTTAAGGTGTTTTATTTCATTTTAGTTGAATGAGGAAAGTGGTGAAAACATGCAATAACTACAGCTGGTCTATGGATGTATCAAGTTTAGCTCTGATAAAGATTTAAAATAGAGGAGCAAATACTTCGTGAAGTTTTTCTCCAGTGAAAGAAAAAGCTTCTTCCCCAAGCTGTCTTTGACTGCCCAGAATGCAGTCTGAAATAATACATATCTCCATGACTTTTATAATCAATGGTGACATCACTGACGTCCAGTGGTGAACAACACTCTACACGTACCCAAACGTCACAGTACACAAACAGGCAACATGCACCAAAAAAACAACAACAAAAAACAGCAGTTAAACCATGCACAACACAGAACATAATGATTATAGCAATAGTTAAAGGGGATCATTATTTAGACACAAAATGTTCAATTAGTGTCCAATAAAGTCAATTAGTTTCTAGTAGTGAATGGTGCTAATCTAGACTCAAACAGTTACTGAAACAAGTGAAGAAGCATCATAACCTCCAGTAATATGGACTTTGAATGACATGATTTACTGAACTCTGGCAATATACGGTCATCTTTGATACTCATTGTAGATACCAAAATGTGTGCCAGGCGCAAGAGACACTTGTTAATTAGTGATGTTTTTTATACTTTAGAACTACTAAGTGTCATTTTATAGTATGTGTAGTTACTGAAAAGGTGTGTGATTTATTATATTTGTAGCATGCATGTGTGTGTGTGTGTGTGTGTGTGTGTGTGGTATTTAACTGGATGGTTTTGTAGCTGTGAGATGTGCTGCCAATAGAACTCTGGTACAAAGTTGTAGATTTATTTTTGAGTAACTTTTATTTTTTCCACAGATAATAAGAATGGAAGGATGAGGGCGAGTATGAATACAGGAGTTTGTATTTATGTATAATACCTACACATAGTCATCTAGATATGTATTTAAGATATATGCCGCTATAGATATTTCAACGGTGAACTGCACCCTGTCCGCCTGCGTCATTAAGGAGATCAAATCCACCCAAAGAAAAAATCAAATCCACCCAATGAAAAAAAAGCAGTCCGATCCATTCGCACAATTCAGGGGTGGCATTACCTCTGTTTAAAGCGGAAGTCACCATGAACAAAAGATGTTGCCACGTGTAGTCGAACATGGGTTTTAAACTCAGGCGGGCGGGTCACTATACAGTCTTTCCAATATATTACACACGTGGTTATCATTACATATAACGACACATGACATGTTCATAGCAGCTGTGCTTTGTTAAGACCCATTTCGAAACCAGGCTATTGACGATTTGACTATTTTAAATAATAGCCATGCCCTGATGTGCAACAGTGATTGAAACAAGCCGTTTTCATATCGAGATTTCAAAAGCTGTCACATAATTTGAGGAACAATAGGCTACAGGAGAATTTACAAGGAGATAATTCAAGGTTCGATACTGTTCGATACTGCACAGCAAAATTAACCTAAGTTTAAGACCGTCATATAAAATGATGCTGCTCTAGACAGCATACAGAATCATGTTGCAGTATTTGTTATGCGTGTAGATCACACAAGGTAGCATGAGTATGTAAAACTTGATCTAAATTGATTCATTTGGGTCAAAGTGTAAAAAATGGCGATAATTTACTTGTGGAGAATTAAATACATCGTGAAGGTTTTAGCAGAAACCAGATCGACTGTATCTTTGGGGAAACTGAGCTGTAGAAATGTCTCGCTTCTCATACTTTACTGGAACTGCAGCACAGAAGATTCACAATATTCTGACATTCCTGGACCATATATTTTGGAATGAAGAAGAAACTAATGAGCTAATAATGGACTGTCGAAACAGACAAGTGATATCGCTATAAGAGAACTGTTACTGAAGGGCAACTAATTTCAGGAAACAACAACTCCAATACGTGCAAGCACGATGTAAGAATACACATGTTACCAGTACTGTTTTCTCACGATGCTATTTGCTATGCTATCACAGGTCACGACTAGCTAGGGAGCCAGAAGGCTAAACAACCGGATTGAGGAATGGCTACTAACTTTAGCTGCTGTCTTGCAGAGCAAACTATGCCTATATTTCTCAGATGCGATTAAGTGTGTATAACTAATTGCATTTCATTTTCACACGTTTGAAAAAGGGACTGATACTCTACTGACCACCTCAGCAACACACCGTTAAGTTGTCGTCTACATCTCCTTCAGCACTGACGCGCATTACGCAGAGTGCTGTGTGCGTGGCTACCGCGTATTTTCGAAATATAGCGCGGCAGAGGAAGACTCATTAATATTCATAAAAGAAGCGCTACCTGATTGACCGATACAACGCTCCCGCGCTGACACGTCGCGTGCGTGCATAAAGACTTTCAAAGCCATGGCAACTCTAAACTGCTGTCAACACAGAATTCGCTCCTGGGGGGATTGAAATCCTGTTGACACACTGACAACAGACATTAGACATCCTGAAGTGCTCATTGTACAGTAAGTAAGAATATGACAGGTGTGTTCTGATAAAAACGAGTGGCGTCCAGTGATTAAATGCAGCCTTTCTGGACTGTGAAGAGGGAAAACCCAGATATTCACAAAGTTTGTGATGAATGACAGATTGTTTCTTCATGCAAAATAAATTCGGGGTTTAAAATTCAGTCAAGACGTTTAATTTAGTCGGTTAGTGAAGGCGGGTCATTTTTGTCTCCTTAGAAGAAGGCGAGTATACAGAATGTTAAGACTATAGCCTATGGGTCAAAGTTAGCGTTAAGTAAGCGTTAGTCAACATTTGCTTGTTGTCATGTCTCAGCCGACGAAATGACGAACGGTAACGTAGGGTACGCTAGTACACAGGAGATTCATGATAACAATGTTTTAAAGCTTCCAGAGATCATTTTCTGTTTTGTTCTCTTCAGAGAGAGTATGACAGTTAAGTGGTGTCACATTTGCGACATGGCAGGAACGTTGTAATACCAATCAAGTATTAATGAGTCTTCCCCTGTCACACTATATTGTAAAATTCGCGTGTTTACTTGCTGTTGCGAACCGATTTCATCCTGCAACTTTAGGAAGAAACCAGTACCACAGAGAAAGGGTGTGTGTGACGTTTTGAGGTATAATCTACGACATAATTAAAAGAATGTGTTTTACTCCTAAAATGATCATTACCACAAATTATAAATAATAATAATATAAAATAATAAAACATGAGAAATCCAGATATCAAAAATCTGGAGGGGCACGTGCCCCGTCAGCATGAAGCCTCTGCTGACAGGTACCATAAATGATTTGAAGCAGTCCCAAAATGGCGGGGAAAAAATCTGAAAGTGGTGTTATTTCAATAACCTTGAACATCATACATTTATCCTTTGACAGATGATGCATTGTTTCAGCAGTCTGAATACAGATATCAGTGAGTGAGAATTATTAGAGCACAGTGTAAATGTGTGTTTAAAAACCTTTAACATTCACAAAGATTCCATACTTTCATTACGTTTTAATAGAATATTAATGTACTTAAATGTCATTGGATTAAATGTCTATTGACATAAATATCACAAAACAAATGAAACGGAAGTTACTGCGGTGAAATTTTCTTATTGTGTTATGCACAATGCCAACTAATTTCTGTTTTTTTGACAAAACTAAACTTTCCCTTCGTTACTGTGCTTTCACACTGGAGGCGGCGAGAGCGTCAGAGCGATCGGAAGTTATTAATTTGCTTTGTGAGCCAGCGTCTCTCAGCGGCGAGTGCCGCCGCGTCTTGGGCGGTTTGGGCATCAGAATAAAGTTGAAGTTCGGTTAATTTTATGGTAATAAACTATGACGCGATTCGGCGGTAAACAATCGGAATTAAGAAGTGCTCCGCACTAGAGAGCCCAACTGTGTAAACTTATACTCCCACCAAACGCACCGAATGCACAACGGAGGAGAGGTTGATCATTGCCATGGCTGGTTGAAATTTGATTCAGCATCTTAGCATCAACACAAAGGTTACACCACACAAATGGCTTTTAATTGGTTTATTTCGTTAGTTTATTTTGTTACCAAACATGTTATTATAATTCTTCATTTCTTTCCTTCATCGATCGATTTCTCACCTTAACATATAAAATATTTCATGAGGTTAACTTATACCTTACTTGTGGTCAAAAACGATACCGGTCGACACTTTTGTTTGCCTTGCGGCCCCTTTAGGAAAAGTTTGCAAGACCAAGCATTCTGAACGAACTTGTATCCGACTATTTCACCTACGCCAGAGCGTCCACAGTGTTCGACAGCGTTGGTAGGCCTAGTAGAGCGAATTTTGACCCTCTCGCCCCTCCCAGTGTGAACGTAGGGTTAATACGAACAGGCTTGATCTCAGAAGGACGACAACAAAAGTAGTGTCGGAACAAATTCCGTACAGTGTCATCTCTAAGGCCATATATGAGTGGGCTAAGACATCGAGGAAGAAGGAGAACAATGAGGAAATTTAGATAACGAAGATCCCAAAACAGGGTGCTGTTACTTGTCATTGCCAATATTCGCTCAATAGTTCCATACAGGAAAGAGGTGAGACACAAGCCCAGCTGAATGAGATGTAGTAATACCGTCCTGTGGGCTTTCTTAGCAGATTCTTTATTAGTGGAGACAGACCTCGCTGTGACTATGACGCTGATGTATGTAAAAACAATGATGATTGTCACTGAAACAAAGTAAAACACGTTAAAAGCTAGATACATATCTGCCTGCCACGGAGCTATGAAGATTCTCTCCCTCGTGCAATAAATGAGCAAGTGGAAAGATTTCGGTTCCGTCACCACCGCAAAAAGAGTGTCGACCATGCAGTTTATAGAGCCGATAATCCAGATCACGCCTATAGCAACGCAAGTCCGTCTCCGGGTAGCTATATCACTGTGTCTTAATGGAAAGCATATAGCTACGTAGCGTTCTAGAGACATCACAGCTAGGTTTAAAGGAGCGTTATTAAAAGTGGACGTGGCCACAAAAACTAAAAGAAAGCAAACAGCCTTGGCCAGCTGAAGGGAAGTCAGAACACAGATATAAAGAATCAAAGACAGTAGTATCTGGATAGAATCGTTGAGTGACATGTGAGCAAAAAGAATGTAGCGAGGAGTCTCCTTAAACACAGGTTTACTCCACAGAACGAAGAGCAGAACCCCATTCACATACACAAAGAACAGTGCCAATAACAGAGCTATGGCAAATTTTGTCAGCATTGGTGCATCTAGCACATGGAATATCTGTTGATGTATGAATAAAACCTCTGAAGTGGTTTTATTGTTAGTCGTCATGGCCTGAGCAAAGAAATAAAAACAGTTTATGAAAAGAGATTTCAAAAAAATATTTTTGCGCTGCAGAACTGTTAAGGTGTTTTATTTCATTTTAGTTGAATGAGAAAAGTGGTGAAAACATGCAGTAACTACAGCTGGTCTATGGATGTATCAAGTTTAGCTCTGATAAAGATTTAAAATAGAGGAGCAAATACTTCGTGAAGTTTTTCTCCAGTGAAAGAAAAAGCTTCTTCCCCAAGCTGTCTTTGACCACCCAGAATGCAGTCTGAAATAATACATATCTCCATGACTTTTATAATCAATGGTGACATCACTGACGTCCAGTGGTGAACGACACTCTACACGTACCCAAACGTCACCGTACACAAACAGGCAACATGCACCAAAAAAAAAAAAAAAACAGCAGTTAAGCCATGCACAACACAAAACATAATCATTATAGCAACAGTTAAAAGGGATGATTATTTAAACACAAAATGTTCAATTAGTTTCCAGTAAAGTCAATTAGTTTCTAGTAGTGAATGACAGCACTCAGAGCGGCCAATGACATCAAAGGCCATGGGAACACAATAACTTTTAACAATTTATCAATTAACAAATAACACATCAAATTCATCTCAGTTTACAAAGACAAAAGTCATTTTCAACCTTAAGCTGACTGTCACACGATACGGCGGTAAACAATCGGAATTAAGAAGTGCTCCGCACTAGAGAACCCAACTGTGTAAACTTATGTTCCCACCAAACGCACCGAATGCACAACGGAGGAGAGGTTGATCATAGCCGTGGCTGGTTGAAATTTGACTCAGTATCATTAGCATCTTAGCATCAACACAAAGGTCACACCACACAAATGACTTTTAATTAGTTTATTTCCTTAGTTTATTTTGTTACCAAACATGTTATTATAATTCTTCATTTCTGTCTCTTATCGATCGATTTCTCACTTTAACATATAAAGTATTTCATGAGGTTCACTTTTACCTTATTTGTGGTCAGTCGGCTTAAAAAACATACTGGTCGACCCATTTGTTTGCTTTGCGGCCCCTTTAGGAAAAGTTTGCAAGACCAAGCATTCCGAATGAACTTGTATCCGACTATTTCACCTACGCCAGAGCGTCCACAGCGTTCGACAGCGTTGGTAGGCCTAGTAGAGCGAATTTTGACGCTCTCGCCCCTCCCAGTGTGAACGTAGGGTTATTACGAACAGGCTTGATCTCAGCAGGACGACAACAAAAGTAGTGTCGGAACAAATTCCGTACAGCGTCATCTCTAAGGCCATATATGAGTGGGCTAAGACATCGAGGAAGAAGGAGAACAATGAGGAAATTTAGATAACGAAGATCTAAAAACAGGGTGCTGTTACTTGTCATTGCCAATATTCGCTCAATAGTTCCATACAGGAAAGAGGTGAGACACAAGCCCAGCTGAATGAGATGTAGTAATACCGTCCTGTGGGCTTTCTTAGCAGATTCTTTATTAGTGGAGACAGACCTTGCTGCGATTATGATGCTGATGTATGTAAAAACAATGATGATTGTCACTGAAACAAAGTAAAACACGTTAAAAGCTAGATACATATCTGCCTGCCACGGAGCTAGGAAGGTTCTCTCCCTGGTGCAAAACATGAGCAAGTGGAAAGATTTCGGTTCCGTCACCACCGCGAAAAGAGTGTCGACCATGCAGTTGATAGAGCCGATAATCCAGATCACGCCTATCGCAACGCAAGTCCGTCTCCGGGTAGCTATCTCACTGTGTCTTAATGGAAAGCATATAGCTGCGTAGCGTTCTAGAGACATCACAACCAGGTTTAAAGGAGCGTTATTAAAAGTGGACGTGGCTACAAAAACTACAAGAAAGCAAACAGCCTTGGCCAGCTGAAGGAAAGCCAGAGTACAGATATAAAGAATCAAAGATATTAGCAGATGGATAGAATCATTGAGTAACATGTGAGCAAAAAGAATGTAGCGAGGAGTCTCCTTAAACACAGGTTTACTCCAAAGAACGAAGAGCAGGACCCCATTCACATACACAAAGAACAGTGCCACTAACAGAGCTATGGCAAATTTTGTCAGCGTTGGTGCACCTAGCACATGGAATATCTGCTGATGTATGAATAAAACCTCTGAAGTGGTTTTATTGTTAGTCATCATGGCCTGAGCAAAGAAATAAAACAGTTTATGAAAAGAGATTTCAAAAAATTATTTTTCCCTGCAGAACTGTTAAGGTGTTTTATTTCATTTTAGTTGAATGAGAAAAGTGGTGAAAACATGCAATAACTACAGCTGGTCTATGGATGTATCAAGTTTAGCTCTGATAAAGATTTAAAATAGAGGAGCAAATACTTCGTGAAGTTTTTCTCCAGTGAAAGAAAAAGCTTTGTCCCCAAGCTGTCTTTGACTGCCCAGAATGCAGTCTGAAATAATACATATCTCCATGACTTTTATAATCAATGGTGACATCACTGACATCCAGTGGTGAACGACACTCTACACGTACCCAAACATCACAGTACACAAACAGGCAACATGCACCAAAACAAAAAACAGCAGTTAAACCATGCACAACACAGAACATAATGATTATAGCAATAGTTAAAAGGGATCATTATTTAGACACAAAATGTTCAATTAGTTTCCAGTAAAGTCAATTAGTTTCTAGTAGTGAATGACAGCACTCAGAGCAGCCAATGACATCAAAGGCCATGGCAACACAATAACTTTTAACAATTTATCATTTAACAAATGACACATCAAATTCATCTCAGTTTATAATGACAAAAGTCATTTTCAACCTTAAGCTGACTGTCCTCTGTGGGGTACATATTTTATGCTAATACAGTAAGAAGAAGGTGCTAATCTAGACTCATACAGTTACTGAAACAAGTGAAGAAGCATCATAACCTCCAGTAATATGAACTTTGAATGACATGATTTACTGAACTCTGGCAATATACTGTCATCTGTGATATTCATTGTAGATAATCATTGTATCATTTTATAGTATGTGTAGTGATTGAAAAGGTGTGTGATTTATTGTATTTGTAGCATGCATGTATGTGGTGTGTGTGTGGTATTTAAGTGGATGGTTTTGTAGCTGTGAGATGTGCTGCCAACAGAACTCTGGTATAAAACTGTAGATTTATTTTTGAGTAAGGTTTTTTTTCAACAGATAATAAGAATGGAAGGATGAGGGCGAGTATAAAAACAGGAGTTTGTATTTAAGTATAATACCGACACATAGTCATCTAGATATGTATTTAAGATACTGATTATAACAACAATAATAATGGATCTGTGTATGGATTAATAAAGTTATTCAACAAATAGTAATATGAATGAATGGATCAGTGGAAGGAATAGGGGTATTCTATACCTCTACCTCTACTCTATGGCCTAATATGTCAAAGGTTACATATAACTAGCTCTTCGTTTACATATTTTGTTCGAATTCTTCATTGCCAAACTGATAAATTGGTTTCAGGAATACACCGACAAAATAATTCAACCGCAGCCTCCCACGGATTTATCATCCAAACATCTTTTTGTTGTCCTCATGACGTACACCGTTGTAAGTTTTCGCTATAGATATTTCAACGGTGAACTGCACCCTGTCCGCCTGCGTCATTAAGGAGAGGTAAAAAAAATCAAATCCACCCAAAGAAAAAACCGCAGTCTGATCCATTCTCTCAGTTCAGGAGTGGCATTACGTCTGTTCAAAGCGGAGGTCACCATGAACAAAAGATCTTGCCACGTGTAGTCGAACATGGGTTTTTAAACTCAGGTGGGCGGGTCACTATACAGTCTTTCCAATATATTACACACGTGGTTATCATTACATATAACGACACATGACATGTTCATAGCAGCTGTGCCCTGTTAAGACCCATTTCTAAACCAGGTTATTGACGATTTGACTATTTTAAATAATAGCCATGCCCTGATGTGCAACAGTGATTGAAATAAGCCGTTTTCATTTCGGGATTTCAAAAGCTGTCACATAATTTGAGGAACAATACAGGAGAACTTACAAGAAGATAATTCAAGGTTCGATACTGTTCGATACGGCACAGCAAAATTAACCTAAGTTTAAGACCGTCATATAAAATGATGCTGCTCTAGACAGCAGATAGAGTCAAGGCTATGTTGCAGTATTTGTTATGCGTATAGATCACAAGGTAGCATGTAAAACTTGATCTAAACTGATTCTTTTGGGTCAACCTTAAGCTGAGCACTTCAGCAACACACCGTTAAGTTGTCGTCTACATCTCCTTCAGCACTGACGCGCATTACGCAGAGTTCTGTGCGCGTGGCTACCGCGTATTTTCGAAATGTAGCGCGGCAGAGGAGGACTTATTAATATTCATAAAAGAAGCGCTACCTGATTGACCGATACAACGCTCCCGCGCTGACACGTCGCGTGCGTGCATAAAGACTTTCAAAGCCATGGCAATCCTAAACTGCTGTCATCACAGAATTCGCTCCTGGTGGGGATTGAAATCCTACTGACACACTGACAACAGACATTAGACATCCTGAAGTGCTCATTGTACAGTAAGTAAGAATATGACAGGTGTGTCGTAATAAAAACGAGTGGCGTCCAGTGATTAAATGCAGTCTTTCTGCTCTGTGAAGAGGGAAAACCCAGATATTCACAAAGTTTGTGATGAATGACAGATTGTTTCTTCATGCAAAATAGATTCGGGGTTTAAAATTCAATCAAGCCGTTTATTTTAGTGGTTTAGTGAAGGCGGGTCATTTTTGTCCCCTTAGAAGAAGGCGAGTATACAGAATGTTAAGACTATAGCCTAAGGGTTATAGATAGCGTTAAGCTAGCGTTAGTCAACATTTGCTTGTTGTCATGTCTCAGCCGACGAAATGACGAACGGTAACGTAAGCTAGTACACAGGCGATTCATGATAACAATGTTTTAAAGCTTCCAGAGATCATTTTCTGTTTTGTTCTCTTCAGAGAGAGTATGGCAGTTAAGTGGTGTCACATTTGCGACATGGCAGGAACGTTGTAATACCAATCAAGTATTAATGAGTCTTCCCCTGTCACACTATACTGTAAAATTCGCGTGTTTACCTGCTGTTGCGAACCGATTTCATCCTGCAACTTTACGAAGAAACCAGTACCACAGAGAAAGGGTGTGTGTGACTTTTTGAGGTATCTACGACATAATTAAAAGAATACGTTTTATTCATAAAATAATCATTACCACTGTTACATTAAATGATCTCATCAGCCGCAGCATTTGTAGTTTTGTTTGTTAAATTGTAAGACATAATTCCTTTGCACTATATGTACACAATGTTATATAGTTTACGACCACGTTTTTGTTGTTCGCATGTATTAGGTACAATACGTCCTTTTGTGACGTTTACTATAAAAGTGGAGTGACCACTGATAATTGCTCTATACTGCGTATAAGTGACTGAGAGAGAGAATAAAGTAGACTTTATATTTTCTGCGTGATGTTTTATTGAGATGGAAAACAGAACAGAAAACGCAACAACCACAAATTATTATTATTATTATTAATAAAAATAATAATAATGAGAATAATAAAATAAAATATAAGAAATCCAGATATCAAAAATCTGGAGGGGCACGTGCCCCGTCAGCACGAAGCCTGTGCTGACAGGTACCATAAATGCTTTGAAGCAGTCTCAAAATGGCGGGGGAAAAAAATCTGAAAGTGGCGTTATATCAATAATCTTGAACATCATACATTTATCCTTTGACATATGATGCATTGTTTCAGCAGTCTGAATACAAATATCAGTGTGTGAGAGTTATTAGAGCACAGTGTAAATGTGTGTTTAAAAACCTTTAACATTCACAAAGATTCCATACTTTCATTGCGTTTTTAATAGAATGTTATTATACTTAAATGTCATTAGATTAAATGTCTGTTTACACAAATATCACAAAGCAAACGAAACAGAAATTGCAACAGTGAAATTTCCTTAATGTGTTATGCACGACGCCGGCAAATTCTTGATATTTTGACAAAACAAAACGTTCCCTTTGTTATTACGAATAGGCTTGATCTTAGTAGGACGATAACAAAAGTAGTGTCGGAACAAATTCCTTACAGCGTCATCTCTAAGGCCATATATGAGTGGGCTGAGACATCGAGGAAGAAGGAGAACAATAAGGAAATTTAGATAACGAAGATCTAAAAACAGGGTGCTGTTACTTGTCATTGCCAATATTCGCTCAATAGTTCCATACAGGAAAGAGGTGAG
Organism: Chanos chanos; assembly: GCF_902362185.1. NCBI lineage: Eukaryota > Metazoa > Chordata > Actinopteri > Gonorynchiformes > Chanidae > Chanos > Chanos chanos. The sequence goes on from NC_044502.1 coordinate 31,562,453, forward strand.
ACACAGGCCCAGCTGAATGAGATGTAGTAATACCGTCCTGTGGGCTTTCTTAGCAGATTCTTTATTAGTGGAGACAGACCTTGCTGCGACTATGATGCTGATGTATGTAAAAACAATGATGATTGTTACTGAAACAAAGTAAAACACGTTAAAAGCTTGATACATATCTGCCTGCCACGGAGCTATGAAGATTCTCTCCCTGGTGCAAAACATGAGCAAGTGGAAAGATTTCGGTTCCGTCACCACCGCAAAAAGAGTGTCGATCATGAAGTTGATAGAGCCGATAATCCAGATCACGCCTATAGCAACGCAAGTCCGTCTCCGGGTAGCTATATCACTGTGTCTTAATGGAAAGCATATGGCTACATAGCGTTCTAGAGACATCACAGCCAGGTTTAAAGGAGCGTTATTAAAAGTGGACGCGGCCACAAAAACTAAAAGAAAGCAAACAGCCTTGGCCAGCTGAAGGGAAGTCAGAACACAGATATAAAGAATCAAAGACAGTAGTATCTGGATAGAATCGTTGAGTGACATGTGAGCAAAAAGAATGTAGCGAGGAGTCTCCTTAAACACAGGTTTACTCCAAAGAACGAAGAGCAGGACCCCATTCACATACACAAAGAACAGTGCCACTAACAGAGCTACGGCAAATTGTGTCAGCCTTCCTGCATCTAGCGCTTGGAAAATTTGTTGATGTATGAATAAAACCTCTGAAGTGGTTTTATTGTTAGTCGTCATGGCCTGAGCAAAGAAATAAAAACAGTTTATGAAAAGAGATTTCAAAAAAATATTTTTGCCCTGCAGAATTGTTAAAGTGTTTAATTTTAGCTGAATGAGGAAAATGGTGAAACTGTGCAATAACTACAGCTGGTCTATGGATGTATCATGTTCAAGATTTAAAATAGAGGAGCAAATACTCCGTGAAGTTTTTCTCCAGTGAAAGAAAAAGCTTCTTCCCCAAGCTGTCTTTTACCACCCAGAATGCAGTCTGAAATAATACATATCTCCATGACTTTTATAATCAATGGTGACATCACTGACGTCCAGTGGTGAATGACACTCTACACATACACAAACGTCACAGTACACAAACAGGCATCAGGATCATTATTTAGACACAAAATGTTCAATTAGTTTCCAGTAAAGTCAATTAGTTTCTAGTAGTGAATGACAGCACTCAGAGCTGCCAATGACATGAAAAGGCCATGGGAATACAATAACTTAACTTTTAACAATTTATCATTTAACAACTGACACATCACAATCATCCCAGTTTATAGAGACAAAAGTCATTTTCAACCTTAAGCTGACTGTCCTCTGTGGAGTAAATATTTTATGCTAATACAGCAAAAAGAAGGTGCTAATGTAGACTCAAAACAGTTACTGAAACAAGTGAAGAAGCATCATAACCTCCAGTAATATGAATTTTGAATGACATGATTTACTGAACTCTGGCACTATACTGTCATCTGTGACACTCACCTTAGATACTAACACGTGAGGCAGCTGCAAGAGACACTTGTTAATTAGTGATGTTTTTTATACTTTAGAACTACTAGGGGTTTATTTCTAATTTGTTAAAGATTTAATTTTTACAGGTAGATGTTCTTCCTGCTAGGCTCTACACCAGCCGCACCTCCACCGGTGCCCACTTTGTTAACTGCAGAGTCATTAGCCAAGGACCGCTGCTCATAGATTCAAGATTCAGGATTCTTTATTGCCGTATGTAACAAGTACAATGGCATGCTTGCTCCCCACTCACTCCTGCAGTGTTACCTCTAGACATAAATACTAAATACTAAGTAATATAGCACAATAATAATTAGTACAAAAAAAGAGTAAGTAGGTAATAAAAAGTAACAGTATAATGAAAAGATAAAATGATGTTTCGCCCCTGATCCCGGATCATCTCCTGGCGGTGGGGCAGTGAATAGGGACATCTCCCTGACACCCCCTGCAGCTAACCTTCTTCAAGCCAACAGAGCCAAAAGCTTGCCTTCTCTGCCTCCTCCGATACTTTCCTGGTTGCCTTGTGAAGTCTGGCTCCCAGTAGCCCCAGGTCCTTGAGCAGATGTGTCACTGAGTCTCCAACAAAGCCTCTAGCACCGGCCTCCACCGGTCAGGGCCTCACGCTCCATCCACCTTCCCTGCACTCTGCAACCAGGTCCGCATATTCTGGCCTCTTCCTTTTGTGGGCTGCCTCCAACCCCTCTTCCCATGACACTGTCAGTTCAACCAGCAGTTCTGATTTTCCGGCTGTGGTCCATAGCACCATGTCTGACGCAGTGTGGTGCTGCAGATTTCTCCTGGAAAATGGAGCTGCCTGCCCAGGTCTGCCTCCGTTCTCCACTCCAACCCTGATAACAGGAGCTTAGGTGCTGGCCTCCTGTTGGTGCTGGCTGCAGGGTCCCCCTGCCCAAGAAAGTGGATCCTCTGTTGGCTCCCTGCTGGACTCTCATTGTTTGCCTCTTGCGTTCTTTTCTCCACCACCTCTGCCAGCTTCCCGAGCACTTGGTCATGTTGCCATTTAAACCGACACTGTGTCAGTGCTGTTTTGCAACCTGACAGAATGTGCTGAAGAGAGGCATTGATGGTCCTGTAGAGGCCACAGGTTTGCTCTGTCCCAAACCACTGATGGAGGTTGCAAGGGTAGGGTAGGATATCTTAGGTTGCTCTGATGAGAAAGCTGAGTCTAGGCCAATTGATCACTTGACTTACGACACCCTCCCATGTTGTCCAGTGCCCCCGCTGCCCCTGTGCCACAGCCTTCACTCTGTACTCTTCCTGCTCCATCCTGGTAACCTCAGTGACAACAAGGTCCCTCTTCTCCTTCTTGCTTGATCTGGACCATAAGCTGGGTGGGTCGCCACTTTCGAGGCCTGCCCGCCCTGTCTGGACCCTGCCCACTAGCTTCAGGTGTGGCAGTCTGCTCACCACCTTCTGCACTTCTTCCTCAGCCCTCCATTTCCTTCCAGTCACCACTTGGGCATGCATATCCTTCACTGCCTTGTTAGAGGAGTCCCTTAACTCCATCATCAGCCGTACCTTCTCTTGCCTGTGCCTGAGGGTGATAGATTTCAGGGGTAGATGGAGTGGATTCCATCCGTACAGACTTGCTGCTGAAAAGCACCGTGGGACTCCTGGCCATTTGTGGATGAAGGACTTGGCTTTGGCATCCATCCTGCTTACGACTGATGAGGTGGCTTCGCACAGCTTCAGAGGCCACATTGCCCTTGCACTTTAAAAAAAAAATCTGTAATATAACAGCTTTTTTCCTTTTTATTTTACAGATTTTTACTGTATTTTTGAAAAACATGGAAATGTCAATAAAATGACAAAAATAGACTGTGTACTTACATATCTAATGTAAAATAATGTGACAATTTTGTAACCGTTAATTAACACAACATCCATATTTTTAAGGGAGAATGTTTTTTTTTCTACATCAAAATATTGTTAAAATACAGTTTCACTGTCACAGCTTATGATAAGTCTAGAGAGACATGAAAGGTTGTAGGCTTTCATACAGGATTAAAGAGAACTTGTCATGGTACACTGTAAACCTGAACACTCAAATAACTTAATTTTATTAATTTATGTAAACTTAAAAATGTGCATATAAACTCTACTGACTTGAAATTTTTGAGTTGTTATAACATGTAATCCAATTTTAAATTAAGTAAACTAAAAACTTTTGATTAATTTCAAATCATTTTTGGATTAAGTAATATGAAATCCACTTTAATTAAACCACTATAACTTAAAATTTTTTTCCTTTCTTTTCCTTCATCATGCCATGGTGCATTATGGGGCGCCTCCCCTTACTTTCGACCTAGCAAATATTCTACAGGGATTTAAAAGAGTTTTTTTTTTTTTTTTAACTGCTCAGACAACGGTCACTACAGCAGTCATTACAATTACTTTGCATTTGGTGCAGTGCTTGGCTGAAAAGCCGATGGTGCGAAGCTAGCATCTGTGAGACAACGAACGTCTCTAAGTCAGAGTCAGACATTACTGAATTGGGATGATTTTTATTTGGTCATGACTAAGGCCAAATTGGTGAACTGATTGAGTTTTTGGCTCTCAACTTGCAGGGAGCTAAGGAGGTTGTGCCTCTGCTCAGCAGCTGAAATTAAGGCAGCATGTTCTTCCCTCCATGCAGATCTCACCCGTTCTGCCATATATCCGCATCTTCTGATAAGGCTCAAACACAGCCTCATCAATAATGTCTCCTACTCCCAGGCACCACAACCATGATTTGATCAGTTTGTCAGTGGGCGTGGTTTTTTATTGACATTTTGGGCAGACGTAACAAAAATTGCTTGCTGTAAACTATAAGTGGAAGTAACCGAAATTGCATGCTGTAAATGATAAATGTCAGTCGAGTTGATTATCAGAGCCACACTGTTTCAAATAAAATATCAATCAAATTTATGAAATTAATTGACAATTTATCACTCTATTTTTCAGCTCACATACATTTTTACCCCTCTATTTTTCAATTCACAGGCATTTTCATCACCTCCATTTTTATCAATGAATTTTTGTTACTCCCATCCTTGAGGTTACTTTCCTTTGATGATAAATGGCAATTTTATGTTGTGAATGATGAATGATGAATGAAACTGAAGAAACATGGCTCTGTTTTCATCATATCACGACTGTTTTAATCAAATCGGCCTTAAAATAATCAAATCTCTTGATAATTTATATCTCTATTTTTCATCTCACATACATTTCTACTTCTTTGTTTTTCAGTTCACATGCAATTTCATCACCTCCATTTATCAATAAATTTTTGTTACTTCCACCCCTCATAACTTAGTGGCGGAAGCCTCCGGCCTACAGGCAGCCGGACTCCACCCACCACCTGCCTTGCTCCAATCAGGATGACTTGAAATGCTGCTAAGAAGAGGATGGGGGAGATGGAACATCCCATTGCAATCCCTACTTCCAGCTGCTTCCAACCAGTGGTGATAAATCTAGATCTATAGAAAAATCTATAATCATTACACATATTACCATTTTATACTATGTGTAGTGATTGAAAAGGTGTGTGATTTATTGTATTTGTAGCATGCATGTGTGTTGTGTGTGGTGTGTGTGTGTGTGTGTGTGTGTGGTATTTAACTGGGTGGTTCTGTAGCTGTGAGATGTGCTGCCAATAGAACTCTGGTACAAAATTGTACATCTATTTTGAGTAACAGTTCTGTTTTTCAAAAGATAATAGGAATGGAAGGATGAAAGGGAATATAAAACAGGAGTTTGTAGGTGTACACATAGTCATCTAGATATGTATTTAAGATATTGATTATAACAATGTTATTAATGGATCTATGTATGGATTAAGATCCATAAAATAAATAGAACCATTATAATGGGTCTCTATATGGATTAATTAAGTTATTGAACAGACTGTAATATGAATGACTGTAATATGAATTATCATGTGGCCTAACATGATAAAGATCACTTATAACGAATTCTTCGCTAACATTATCTTTGAACTCTTTATTGCCAAGCTCTTATATTGATTTCAGGAATACATCAACAAAATAATTCAACCGCAGCCTCCCACAGATTTATCATCCAAACATCTTTTTGTTGTCCTCATGACGTACACCGTTACTGGTTGCCGCTATAGATATTTCAACGGTGAATTACACACTGTCCACATGCATCATTAAGGGCACATAAAAAAAAGAAATAAATAAAAAAATATATATATATAAATATAAATCCACCCAAAGAAAAAAACGCAGTCTGATCAGTTCCTTCAGTTCAGGAGCGGTATTACCTAAGTGGTCAAGAGTACATTTTCTTTTTAATGTCAACGCTTTGTTGTATTGTTGCCACAATGCATTTACAGAGCCTAATGACTCTGAAACAACCTACTCAATGCACTGACTTGCTTGTAGAATCTGTAGAATAAAAAGCTTGTGGAATATGCTATAAAGCCTATAGAAACACAATTGAACCGAATACTTCTTCTACAAAAGACTATAAAAGTGTATAGCTTGAGTTAAATAGGCCCTAGGTTAACTCAGATTGGCCTTAAAAGGATAAACACGTCATAATGTTGTAAGCTACGTTAATTTTACTTCTACTACATAGCATTGCCTGAAATGTGAAACAGCTGGATGACCCTCGTCACCACTTGATTCCCGACCGGGTCCCACATGAATCCACTGCCTTCGCGTAACCTTACTGATAGTACTGTGTCTATCTGTCAAGATTAAAACATTCCTGAAAGGACTTTTGTCAGCAATGTTAACTCATCATTTTCGCTAGCTAACTATTAGTATGCATCAACAGTGGATTCACACAGGACTCTGTGTTATGTCCCAAATGGCTTCTAAGCTAACTGGTTTCTGTACGTGTCCACACGTTATGTCAACAGCAGTTGTAGTCTGTCACCAGATTCGTCACACATTCACAAACATATTAATCGCGATTCTCATGTTGCATCTCATATCTACTGGGGCGAACATGATTGTAAGTGAGCTGTGAGCACATCACAGCCACCTATGAAAAAAGTTACATGTACGAGAAGCAGTTAGCTTGAAAACCAGTTGATTTAAAATATCTCAAACATAGACTTAAGATATGACCATGGGTGTTCTGGTGAGGACTCTTTATCTTCTTTATCTGCCGTAGTAGGAGCCATCAGTAAGTTCAATTATTAAAGAAAAATGCAGCACGCATTTGACTGACAGCATTGGAGAAGTTTACTGTGATTGTTTTTTCTCCCATGACGAACACAATATGGCCTATTGCATTTTAGAAAAGAACATTGATCCGCTGACCTCAAAGCTTCAAAGTAATGAGTGACGAGAACCTGTGGAGTGAAAAGTGCAATATTTGTCTCTCAAATGTAATGGAGTAAAAGTCATAAGTTTCCAAAAAAAACAAACATAACACTCAAGTAAAGTACAGATACTTGAAAAATGTACTTAAGTACAGTAACTTCATTACTGTCCAGCCCTGGTGCCACAATGATTGAAACACGCTGTTTTCATTTCGTTACAGATTTCAAAAGCTGTCATGTAATTTGAGGAACAATACAGAAGAGCATAAAAGGAGATCATTTAAGGTTCTTTCAGTATTGTTTAGCTGAAGTTTGATTGAAAGCACAGCAAAATTAACTTGACTTTAAGACCATCATATAAAATAATGCTGCTCTCAGACAGAATCAAGGCTATGTTGCAGTATTTGTTACGCATGTAGATCAGACAAGGTAGCATGAATATGTAAATCTTGATCTAAATTGATTCATTTGGGTCAAAGTGTAAAAAATGGCGATAATTTACTTGACGGAGAGTTAAATACAGCATAAAGGTTTTAGCAGAAACCAGATCGACTGTATCTTTGGGAAAACTGAGCTGTAGAAATGTCTCACTTCTCATACTTTACTGGAACTGCAGCACAGAAGATTCACAATATTCTGGCATTCCTGGACCATATATTTAGGGCTGAAGAAGAAACTAATGAGCTAATAATGGACTGTCGAAACAGACAAGTGATATCGCTATAAGAGAACTTTTACTGCGGGGCAATTAATTTCAGGACACAACAACTCCAATACATGCAAGCACGATGTAAGAATACACATATTACCAGTACTGTTTTCTCACGATGCTATTTGCTATGCTATCACAGGTCACGACTAGCTAGGGAGCCAGAAGTCTAAACAACCGGATTGAGGAATGGCTACTAACTTTAGCTGCTGTCTTGCAGAGCAAACTACGCCTATATTTCTCAAATGCGATTAAGTGTGTATAACTAATTGTATTTCATTTTCACACGTTTGAAAAAGGGACTGATACTCTACTTAACACTTCAGCAACACACCGTTAAGGTGTCGTCTACATCTCCTTCAGCACTGACGCGCATTACGCAGAGTGCTGAGTGCGTGACTACCGCATATTTTCGAAATATAGCGCAGCAGAGGAAGACTTATTAATATTCATAAAAGAAGCGCTACCTGATTGACCGATACAATGCTCCCGCGCTCACATGTCGCGTGCGTGCATAAAGACTTTAAAAGCCATGGCAACCCTAAACTGCTGTCATCACAGAATTCGCTCCTGGTGGGGATTGAAATCCTACTGACACACTGACAACAGACATTAGACATCCTGAAGTGCTCATTGTACAATAAGTAAGAATATAACAGGTGTGTCGTAATAAAAACGAGTGGTGTCCACTGATTAAATGCAGTCTTTCTGCACTGTGAAGAGGAAAAACCCAGATATTCACAAAGTTTGTGATGAATGACAGATTGTTTCTTCATGCAAAATAGATTCGGGGTTTAAAATTCAACCAAGCCGTTTATTTTAGTGGTTTAGTGAAGGCGGGTTATTTTTGTCCCCTTAGAAGAAGGCGAGTATACAGAATGTTAAGACTATAGCCTAAGGGTTATAAATAGCGTTAAGCTAGCGTTAGTCAACATTTGCTTATTGTCATGTCTCAGCCGACGAAATGACGAACGGTAACGTAAGCTAGTACACAGGAGATTCATGATAACAATGTTTTAATAATAATAATAATAATAATAATAAAATAAAATTAAATATAAGAAATCCAGATATCAAAAATCTGGAGGGGCACGTAACCCGTCAGCATGAAGCCTCTGCTGACAGGTACCATAAATGCTTTGAAGCAGTCTCAAAATGGCGGGGGGGATCTGAAAGTGGCGTTATATCAATAATCTTGAACATCATACATTTATCCTTTGACATATGATGCATTGTTTCAGCAGTCTGAATACAGATATCAGTGTGTCAGAATTTTTAGAGCACAGCGTAAATGTGTGTTTAAAAACCTTTAACATTCACAAAGATTCCATACTTTCATTGCGCTTTTAATAGAATGTTATTATACTTAAATGTCATTAGATTAAATGTCTGTTTACACAAATATCACAAAGCAAACGAAACAGAAATTGCAACAGTGAAATTTTCTTAATGTGTTATGCACAACGCCGGCAAATTCTTGATATTTTGACAAAACTAAACGTTTCCTTTGTTATTACGAATAGGCTTGATCTTAGTAGGACGATAACAAAAGTAGTGTCGGAACAAATTCCGTACAGTGTCATCTCTAAGGCCATATACGAGTGGGCTAAGACATCGAGGAAGAAGGAGAACAATAAGGAAATTTAGATAACGAAGATCTAAAAACAGGGTGCTGTTACTTGTCATTGCCAATATTCGCTCAATAGTTCCATACAGGAAAGAGGTGAGACACAGGCCCAGCTGAATGAGATGTAGTAATACCGTCCTGTGGGCTTTCTTAGCAGATTCTTTATTAGTGGAGACAGACCTTGCTGCGACTATGATGCTGATGTATGTAAAAACAATGATGATTGTTACTGAAACAAAGTAAAACACGTTAAAGGCTAGATACATATCTGCCTGCCACGGAGCTATGAAGATTCTCTCCCTGGTGCAAAACATGAGCAAGTGGAAAGATTTCGGTTCCGTCACCACCGCAAAAAGAGTGTCGATCAAGAAGTTGATAGAGCCGGTAATCCAGATCACGCCTATAGCAACGCAAGTCCGTCTCCGGGTAGCTATCTCACTGTGTCTTAATGGAAAGCATATGGCTACGTAGCGTTCTAGAGACATCACAGCCAGGTTTAAAGGAGCGTTATTTAAAGTGGACGTGGCCGCAAAAACTAAAAGAAAGCAAACAGCCTTGGCCAGCTGAAGGAAAGCCAGAGTACAGATATAAAGAATCAAAGACAGTAGTATCTGGATAGAATCATTGAGTAACATGTGAGCAAAAAGAATGTAGCGAGGAGTCTCCTTAAACACAGGTTTACTCCACAGAACGAAGAGCAGAACCCCATTCACATACACAAAGAACAGTGCCACAAACAGAGCCATGGCAAATTTTGTCAGCCTTCCTGCATCTAGCACTTGGAACATTTGTTGATGTATGAATAAAACCTCTGAAGTGGTTTTATTGTTAGTCGTCATGGCCTGAGCAAAGAAATAAAAGCAGTTTATGAAAAGAGATTTCATAAAAAATATTTTTGCGCTGCAGAATTGTTAGTGTTTCATTTTAGCTGAATGAGGAAAATGGTGAAAATGTGCAATAACTACAGCTGGTCTATGGATGTGTCAAGTTTAAGATTTAAAATAGAGGAACAAATACTTCATGAAGTTTTTCTCCAGTGAAAGAAAAAGCTTCTTCCCCAAGCTGTCTTTGACCACCCCGAATGCAGTCTGAAATAATACATATCTCCATGACTTTTATAATCAATGGTGACATCACTGATGTCCAGTGGTGAATGACACTCTACACATACACAAACGTCACCGTACACAAACAGGCAATATGTATAAAAAAAAAAAACATGCACAGCACAGAACATAATGATCATAGCAACAGTGAAAAGGGATCATTATTTAGACACAAAATGTTCAATTAATTGCCAGTAAAGTCAATTAGTTTCTAGTAGTGAATGACAGCACGCAGAGCGGCCAATGACATCAAAAGGCCATGGGAACACAATAACTTAACTTTTAACAATTTATCATTTAACAAATGACACATCAATTTCATCTCAGTTTATAAAGACAAAAGTCATTTTCAACCTTAAGCTGACTGTCCTCTGTGGAGCAAATATTTTTTGCTAATACGGTAAAAAGAAGGTGCTAATCTAGACTCAAAACAGTTACTGAAACAAGTGAAGAAGCATCATAACCTCCAGTAATATGAACTTTTAATGACATGATTTACTGAACTCTGGCAATATACCGTCATCTGTGATATTCATTGTAGATACCGACATGTGTGGCAGCTGCAAGAGACACTTGTTAATTAGTGATGTTTTTTATACTTTAGAACTACTAAGCGTTTATTTCTAATACCATAATAGTATAATCATTACATATATTATCATTTTATAGTATGCGTAGTGATTGAAAAGGTGTGTGATTTTTTGTATTTGTAGCATGCATGTATGTGGTGTGTGTGTGTGTGTGTGTGTGTGTGTGTGATATTTAACTGGATGGTTTTGTAGCTGTGAGATGTGCTGCCAGTTGAACTCTGGTATAAAACTGTACCTCTACATCTACTCTATGGCCTAATATGTCAAAGGTTACATATAACTAGCTCTTCCTTTACATTTTCTTCGAATTCTTCATTGCCAAACTGTTAAATTGGTTTCAGGAATACATCGACAAAATAATTCAACCGCAGCCTCCCACGGATTTATCATCCAAACCTCTTTTTGTTGTCCTCATGACGTACGCCGTTGTTGGTTTTCGCTATAGATATTTCAACGGTGAACTGCACCCTGTCCGCCTGCGTCATTAAGGAGAGGTAAAAAAAAAATCAAATCCACCCAAAGAAAAAACCGCAGTCTGATCCATTCTCTCAGTTCAGGAGTGGCATTACGTCTGTTCAAAGCGGAGGTCACCATGAACAAAAGATGTTTCGACGTGTAGTCGAACATGGGTTTTTAAACTCAGGCGGGCGGGTCACTATACAGTCTTTCCAATATATTACACACGTCGTTATCATTACATATAACGACACATGACATGTTCATAGCAGCTGTGTCCTGTTAAGACCCATTTCTAAACCAGGCTATAGACGATTTGACTATTTTAAATAATAGCCATGCCCTGATGTGCAACAGTGATTGAAACAAGCCGTTTTCATATCGAGATTTCAAAAGCTGTCACATAATTTGAGGAACAATACAGGAGAACTTAAAAGGAGATAATTCAAGGTTCGATACTGCACAGGAAAATTAACCTAAATTTAAGACCGTCATGTAAAATGATGCTGCTCTAGACAGCAGACAGATTCAAGGCTATGCTGCAGTATTTGTTATGCAGGTAGATCACACAAGGTAGCATGAGTATGTAAAACTTGATCTAAACTGATTCATTTGGGTCAAAGTGTAAAAAAATGGCGATAATTTACTTGACGGAGAGTTAAATACAGCATAAAGGTTTTAGCAGAAACCAGATCGACTGTATCTTTGGGAAAACTGAGCTGTAGAAATGTCTCGCTTCTTATACTTTACTGGAACTGCAGCACAGAAGATTCACAATATTCTGACATTCCTGGACCATATATTTAGGGCTGAAGAAGAAACTAATGAGCTAATAATGGACTGTCGAAACAGACAAGTGATATCGCTATAAGAGAACTGTTACTGAGGGGCAATTAATTTCAGGACACAACAACTCCAATACAATACATGCAAACGCAATGTAAGAATACACATGTTACCAGTACTGTTTTCTCAGCTATTTGCTATGCTATCACAGGTCACGACTAGCTAGGGAACCAGAAAGCTAAACAACCGGATTGAGGAATGGCTACTAACTTTAGCTGCTGTCTTGCAAAGCAAGCTATGCCTACATTTCTCAAATGCGATTAAGTGTGTATAACTAATTGCATTTCATTTTCACACGTTTGAAAAAGGGACTGATACTCTACTTAACACTTCAGCAACACACCGTTAAACTGTCGTCTACATCTCCTACAGCACTGACGCGCATTACGCAGAGTGCTGAGTGCGTGACCACGGCGTATTTTCGAAATATAGCGCGGCAGAGGAAGACTTATTAATATTCATAAAAGAAGCTCTACCTGATTGACCGACACAACGCTCCCGCGCTCACATGTCGCGTGCGTGCATAAAGACTTTCAAAGCCATGGCAACTCTAAACTGCTGTCATCACAGAATTCGCTCCTAGGGGGATTGAAATCGTACTGACACACTGACAGCAGACATTAGACATCCTGAAGTGCTCATTGTACAGTAAGTAAGGATATGACAGGTGTGTTTTAAAAACGAGTGGTGTCCACTGATTAAATGCAGTCTTTCTGCACTGTGAAGAGGGAAAACCCAGATATTCACAAAGTTTGTGATGAATGACAGGTTGTTTCTTCATGCAAAATAGATTCGGGGTGTAAAATTCAACCAAGCTGCTTATTTTAGTGGTTTAGTGAAGGTGGGTCATTTTTGTCCCCTTAGAAGAAGGCGAGTATACAGAATGTTAAGACTATAGCCTAAGGGTTATAGATAGCGTTAAGCTAGCGTTAGTCAACATTTGCTTGTTGTCATGTCTCAGCCGACGAAATGACGAACGGTAACGTAGGCTAGAACACAGGAGATTCATGATAACAATGTTTTAAAGCTTCCAGAGATCATTTTCTGTTTTGTTTTCTTCAGAGAGAGTATGACAGTTAAGTGGTGTCACATTTGCGACATGGCAGGAACGTTGTATAATCTACGACATAATTAAAATAATACGTTTTACTCATAAAATGATCACTACCACAAGTTATTATTATTATTATTATTATCAACAATAATAATAGTAATAATAATGATAATGATAGTAATAATAATAATAATAATAATAATAATATAAAATAAAATATAAGAAATCCAGATATCAAATTTCTGGAGGGGCACGTGCCCCGTCAGCATGAAGCCTCTGCTGACAGGTACCATAAATGCTTTGAAGCAGTCTCAAAATGGCGGGGGGAAAAAATCTGAAAGTGGCGTTATATCAATAATCTTGAACATCATACATTTATCCTTTGACATATGATGGATTGTTTCAGCAATCTGAATACAGATATCAGTGTGTCAGAATTTTTAGAGCACAGTGTAAATGTGTGTTTAAAAACCTTTAACATTCACAAAGATTCCATACTTTCATTGCGATTTTAATAGAATGTTATTATACTTAAATGTCATTGGATAAAATGTCTGTTTACACAAATATCACAAAGCAAACGAAACAGAAATTACAACAGTGAAATTTTCTTAATGTGTTATGCACAACGCCGGCAAATTCTTGATATTTTGACAAAACTAAACGTTCCCTTTGTTATTACGAATAGGCTTGATCTTAGTAGGACGATAACAAAAGTAGTGTCGGAACAAATTCCTTACAGCGTCATCTCTAAGGCCATATATGAGTGGGCTGAGACATCGAGGAATAAGGAGAACAATAAGGAAATTTAGATAACGAAGTTTTACAAACATGGCGCTGTTACTTGTCATTGCCAATATTCGCTCAATAGTTCCATACAGGAAAGAGGTGAGACACAGGCCCAGCTGAATGAGATGTAGTAATACCGTCCTCTGGGCTTTCTTAGCAGATTCTTTGTTAGTGGTGACAGACCTTGCTGCGACTATGACGCTTATGTATGTAAAAACAATGATGACTGTCACTGAAACAAAGTAAAACACGTTAAAGGCTAGATACATATCTGCCTGCCACGGAGCTATGAAGATTCTCTCCCTCGTGCAAAACATGAGCAAGTGGAAAGATTTCGGTTCCGTCACCACCGCAAAAAGAGTGTCGATCATGCAGTTGATAGAGCCGATAATCCAGATCACGCCTATAGCAACGCAAGTCCGTCTCCGGGTAGCTATCTCACTGTGTCTTAATGGAAAGCATATAGCTACATAGCGTTCTAGAGACATCACAACCAGGTTTAAAGGAGCGTTATTAAAAGTGGACGTGCCCATAAAAACTAAAAGAAAGCAAACAGCCTTGGCCAGCTGAAGGAAAGCCAGAGTACAGATATAAAGAATCAAAGATATTAACAGCTGGATAGAATCATTGAGTAACATGTGAGCAAAAAGAATGTAGCGAGGAGTCTCCTTAAACACAGGTTTACTCCACAGAACAAAGAGCAGAACCCCATTCACATACACAAAGAACAGTGCCACTAATAGAGCTATGGCAAATTTTGTCAGCCTTCCTGCATCTAGCACTTGGAACATTTGTTGATGTATGAATAAAACCTCTGAAGTGGTTTTATTGTTAGTCGTCATGGCTTGAGCAAAGAAATAAAAACATTTCATGAAAAGAGATTTCAAAAAATTATTTTTGCGCTGCAGAATTGTTAAGGTGTTTTATTTTAGCTGAATGAGGAAAATGGTGAAACTGTGCAATAACTACAGCTGGTCTATGGATGTATCATTTTTAAGATTTAAAATAGAGGAGCAAATACTTTGTGAGGTTTATCTCCAGTGAAAGAAAAAAGCTTCTTCCCCAAGCTGTCTTTGACCACCCAGAATGCAGTCTGAAATAATACATATCTCCATGACTTTTATAATCAGTGGTGACATCACTGACGTCCAGTGGTGAATGACACTCTACACATACACAAACGTCACCGTACACAAACAGGCAATATGCATAAAAAAAAACATGCACAGCACAGAACATAATGATCATAGCAACAGTTAAAAGGGATTATTATTTAGACACAAAATGTTCAATTAATTGCCAGTAAAGTCAATTAGTTTCTAGTAGTGAATGACAGCACTCAGAGCGGCCAATGACATCAAAAGGCCACGGGAACAAAATAACTTAACTTTTAACAATTTATCATTTAACAGATGACACATCAAATTCATCTCAGTTTATAGAGACAAAAGTCATTTTCAACCTTAAGCTGACTGTCCTCTGTGGAGTAAATATTTTATGCTAATACAGTAAGAAGAAGGTGCTAATCTAGACTCAAAACAGTTACTGAAACAAGTGAAGAAGCATCATAACCTTCAGTAATATGAACTTTTAATGACATGATTTACTGAACTCTGGCAATATATTGTCATCTTTGATACTCGCTGTAGATACCGACATGTGTGGCAGCTGCAAGAGACACTTGTTAATTAGTGATGTTTTTTATACTTTAGAACTACAAGGGGTTTATTTCTAATTTGTTAAAGATTTAATTTTTACAGGTAGATGTTCTTCTTGCTAGGCTCTACACCAGCCGCACCTCCACTGATGCCCACTTTGTTAACTGCAGGGTCATTAGCCAAGGACCGCTGCTCATAGATTCAAGATTCAGGATTCTTTATTGCCGTATGTAACAAGTACAATGGAATGCTTGCTCCCCACTCACTCCTGCAGTGTTACCTCTAGACATAAATACTAAATACTAAGTAATATAGCACAATAATAATTAGTACAAAAAAAGAGTAAGTAGGTAATAAAAAGTAACAGTATAATGAAAAGATAAAATGATGTTTGCCCCTGATCCCGGATCATCTCCTGGCGGTGGGGCAGTGAATAGGGACATCTCCCTGACACCCCCTGCAGCTAACCTTCTTCAAGCCAACAGAGCCAAAAGCTTGCCTTCTCTGCCTCCTCCGATACTTTCCTGGTTGCCTTGTGAAGTCTGGCTCCCAGTAGCCCCAGGTCCTTGAGCAGATGTGTCATTGAGTCTCCAACAAAGCCTCTAGCACCGGCCTCCACCGGTCAGGGCCTCACGCTCCATCCACCTTCCCTGCACTCTGCAACCAGGTCCGCATATTCTGGCCTCTTCCTTTTGTGGGCTGCCTCCAACCCCTCTTCCCATGACACTGTCAGTTCAACCAGCAGTTCTGATTTTCCGGCTGTGGTCCATAGCACCATGTCTGACGCAGTGTGGTGCTGCAGATTTCTCCTGGAAAATGGAGCTGCCTGCCCAGGTCTACCTCCATTCTCCACTCCAACCCTGATAACAGGAGCTTAGGTGCTGGCCTCCTGTTGGTGCTGGCTGCAGGGTCCCCCTGCCCAAGAAAGTGGATCCTCTGTTGGCTCCCTGCTGGACTCTCATTGTTTGCCTCTTGCGTTCTTTTCTCCACCACCTCTGCCAGCTTCCCGAGCACTTGGTCATGTTGCCATTTAAACCGACACTGTGTCAGTGCTGTTTTGCAACCTGACAGAATGTGCTGAAGAGAGGCATTGATGGTCCTGTAGAGGCCACAGGTTTGCTCTGTCCCAAACCACTGATGGAGGTTGCAAGGGTAGGGTAGGATATCTTAGGTTGCTCTGATGAGAAAGCTGAGTCTAGGCCAATTGATCACTTGACTTACGACACCCTCCCATGTTGTCCAGTGCCCCCGCTGCCCCTGTGCCACAGCCTTCACTCTGTACTCTTCCTGCTCCATCCTGGTAACCTCAGTGACAACAAGGTCCCTCTTCTCCTTCTTGCTTGATCTGGACCATAAGCTGGGTGGGTCGCCACTTTCGAGGCCTGCCCGCCCTGTCTGGACCCTGCCCACTAGCTTCAGGTGTGGCAGTCTGCTCACCACCTTCTGCACTTCTTCCTCAGCCCTCCATTTCCTTCCAGTCACCACTTGGGCATGCATATCCTTCACTGCCTTGTTAGAGGAGTCCCTTAACTCCATCATCAGCCGTACCTTCTCTTGCCTGTGCCTGAGGGTGATAGATTTCAGGGGTAGATGGAGTGGATTCCATCCGTACAGACTTGCTGCTGAAAAGCACCGTGGGACTCCTGGCCATTTGTGGATGAAGGACTTGGCTTTGGCATCCATCCTGCTTACGACTGATGAGGTGGCTTCGCACAGCTTCAGAGGCCACATTGCCCTTGCACTTTAAAAAAAAAATCTGTAATATAACAGCTTTTTTCCTTTTTATTTTACAGATTTTTACTGTATTTTTGAAAAACATGGAAATGTCAATAAAATGACAAAAATAGACTGTGTACTTACATATCTAATGTAAAATAATGTGACAATTTTGTAACCGTTAATTAACACAACATCCATATTTTTAAGGGAGAATGTTTTTTTTTCTACATCAAAATATTGTTAAAATACAGTTTCACTGTCACAGCTTATGATAAGTCTAGAGAGACATGAAAGGTTGTAGGCTTTCATACAGGATTAAAGAGAACTTGTCATGGTACACTGTAAACCTGAACACTCAAATAACTTAATTTTATTAATTTATGTAAACTTAAAAATGTGCATATAAACTCTACTGACTTGAAATTTTTGAGTTGTTATAACATGTAATCCAATTTTAAATTAAGTAAACTAAAAACTTTTGATTAATTTCAAATCATTTTTGGATTAAGTAATATGAAATCCACTTTAATTAAACCACTATAACTTAAAATTTTTTTCCTTTCTTTTCCTTCATCATGCCATGGTGCATTATGGGGCGCCTCCCCTTACTTTCGACCTAGCAAATATTCTACAGGGATTTAAAAGAGTTTTTTTTTTTTTTTTTAACTGCTCAGACAACGGTCACTACAGCAGTCATTACAATTACTTTGCATTTGGTGCAGTGCTTGGCTGAAAAGCCGATGGTGCGAAGCTAGCATCTGTGAGACAACGAACGTCTCTAAGTCAGACATTACTGAATTGGGATGATTTTTATTTGGTCACGACTAAGGCCAAATTGGTTAACTGATTGAGTTTTTGGCTCTCAACTTGCAGGGAGCTAAGGAGGTTGTGCCTCTGCTCAGCAGCTGAAATTAAGGCAGCATGTTCTTCCCTCCATGCAGATCTCACCCGTTCTGCCATATATCCGCATCTTCTGATAAGGCTCAAACACAGCCTCATCAATAATGTCTCCTACTCCCAGGCACCACAACCATGATTTGATCAGTTTGTCAGTGGGCGTGGTTTTTTATTGACATTTTGGGCAGACGTAACAAAAATTGCTTGCTGTAAACTATAAGTGGAAGTAACCGAAATTGCATGCTGTAAATGATAAATGTCAGTCGAGTTGATTATCAGAGCCACACTGTTTCAAATAAAATATCAATCAAATTTATGAAATTAATTGACAATTTATCACTCTATTTTTCAGCTCACATACATTTTTACCCCTCTATTTTTCAATTCACAGGCATTTTCATCACCTCCATTTTTATCAATGAATTTTTGTTACTCCCATCCTTGAGGTTACTTTCCTTTGATGATAAATGGCAATTTTATGTTGTGAATGATGAATGATGAATGAAACTGAAGAAACATGGCTCTGTTTTCATCATATCACGACTGTTTTAATCAAATCGGCCTTAAAATAATCAAATCTCTTGATAATTTATATCTCTATTTTTCATCTCACATACATTTCTACTTCTTTGTTTTTCAGTTCACATGCAATTTCATCACCTCCATTTATCAATAAATTTTTGTTACTTCCACCCCTCATAACTTAGTGGCGGAAGCCTCCGGCCTACAGGCAGCCGGACTCCACCCACCACCTGCCTTGCTCCAATCAGGATGACTTGAAATGCTGCTAAGAAGAGGATGGGGGAGATGGAACATCCCATTGCAATCCCTACTTCCAGCTGCTTCCAACCAGTGGTGATAAATCTAGATCTATAGAAAAATCTATAATCATTACACATATTACCATTTTATACTATGTGTAGTGATTGAAAAGGTGTGTGATTTATTGTATTTGTAGCATGCATGTGTGTTGTGTGTGGTGTGTGTGTGTGTGTGTGTGTGTGGTATTTAACTGGGTGGTTTTGTAGCTGTGAGATGTGCTGCCAATAGAACTCTGGTACAAAATTGTACATCTATTTTGAGTAACAGTTCTGTTTTTCAAAAGATAATAGGAATGGAAGGATGAAAGGGAATATAAAACAGGAGTTTGTAGGTGTACACATAGTCATCTAGATATGTATTTAAGATATTGATTATAACAATGTTATTAATGGATCTATGTATGGATTAAGATCCATAAAATAAATAGAACCATTATAATGGGTCTCTATATGGATTAATTAAGTTATTGAACAGACTGTAATATGAATGACTGTAATATGAATTATCATGTGGCCTAACATGATAAAGATCACTTATAACGAATTCTTCGCTAACATTATCTTTGAACTCTTTATTGCCAAGCTCTTATATTGATTTCAGGAATACATCAACAAAATAATTCAACCGCAGCCTCCCACAGATTTATCATCCAAACATCTTTTTGTTGTCCTCATGACGTACACCGTTACTGGTTGCCGCTATAGATATTTCAGCGGTGAATTACACAGTGTCCACATGCATCATTAAAGGCACATAAAAAAAAATATATATATATATATATATATATATATATATATAAACACAAATCCACCCAAAGAAAAAAACGCAGTCTGATCAGTTCCCTCAGTTCAGGAGCGGCATTACCTAAGTGGTCAAGAGTACATTTTCTTTTTAATGTCAACGCTTTGTTGTATTGTTTCCACAATGCATTTACAGAGCCTAATGACTCTGAAACAACCTACTCAATGCATTGACTTGCTTGTAGAATCTGTAGAATAAAAAGCTTGTGGAATATGCTACAAAGCCTATAGAAACACAATTGAACCGAATGCTTCTTCTACAAAAGACTATAAAAGTGTATAGCTTGCACTAAACAGGCCCTAGGTTAACTCAGATTGGCCTTAAAAGGATAAACACGTCATAATGTTGTAGGCTACGTTAATTTTACTTCTACTACATAGCATTGCCTGAAATGTGAAACAGCTGGATGACCCTCGTCACCACTTGATTCCCACCCAGTCTTATTCGGACCGGGTCCCGCATGAGTCCACTGCCTTCGCATGACCTTACTGATAGTACTGTGTCTATCTGTCAAGATTAAAACATTCCTGAAAGGACTTTTGTCAGCAAAAATGTTAACTCATCATTTTCGCTAGCTAACTATTAGTATGCATCAACAGTGGATTCACACAGGACTCTGTGTTATGTCCCAAATGGCTTCTAAGCTAACTGGTTTCTGTACGTGTCCACACGTTATGTTAACAGCAGTTGTGGTCTGTCACCAGATTCGTCACACATTCACAAACATATTAATCGCGATTCTCATGTTGCATCTCATATCTACTAGGGTGAACATGATTGTAAGTGAGCTGTGAGCACATCACAGTCACCTATGAAAAAAGTTACACGTACGAGAAGCAGTTAGCTTGAAAACCAGTTGATTTAAAATATCTCAAACATAGACTTAAGATATGACCATGGGTGTTCTGGTGAGGACTCTTTATCTTTATCTGCCATAGTAGGAGCCATCAGTGAGTTCAATTATTAAAGAAAAATGCAGCACGCATTTGACTGACAGCATTGGAGAAGTTTACTGTGATTGTTTTTTATCCCGTGACAAACACAATATGGCCTATTGCATTTTAGAAAAGAACATTGATCCGCTGACCTCAAAGCTTCAAAGTAATGAGTGACGAGAACCTTTGGAGTGAAAAGTGCAATATTTGTCTCTCAAATGTAATGGAGTAAAAGTCATAAGTTTCCAAAAAAAAAAAAACATAACACTCAAGTAAAGTACAGATGCTTGAAAAATGTACTTAATTACAGTAACTTCGTTACTGTCCAACCCTGGTACCACAATGATTGAAAGATGCCGTTTTCATTTCAATACAGATTTCAAAAGCTGTCATGTAATTTGAGGAACAATACAGGAGAGCATAAAAGGAGATCATTTAAGGTTCTTTCAGTATTGTTTAGCTGAAGTTTGATTGAAAGCACAGCAAAATTAACTTGACTTTAAGACCATCATATAAAATAATCCTGCTCTCAGACAGAATCAAGGCTATGTTGCAGTATTTGTTACGCATGTAGATCAGACAAGGTAGCATGAATATGTAAATCTTGATCTAAATTGATTCATTTGGGTCAAAGTGTAAAAAATGGCGATAATTTACTTGACGGAGAGTTAAATACAGCATAAAGGTTTTAGCAGAAACCAGATCGACTGTATCTTTGGAAAAACTGAGCTGTAGAAATGTCTCGCTTCTCATACTTTACTGGAACTGCAGCACAGAAGATTCACAATATTCTGGCATTCCTGGACCATATATTTAGGACTGAAGAAGAAACTAATGAGCTAATAATGGACTGTCGAAACAGACAAGTGATATCGCTATAAGAGAATTGTTAGTAAAGGTCAATGAATTTCAGGACACAACAACTCCAATACATGCAAGCACAATGTAAGAATACACATGTTACCAGCACTGTTTTCTTATGATCCTTTTTATTGAAAATAAGGCTGTTTGGATAGATAAACGAACAAATAAACATCAAACATCAAGTTCTTCTACTTGTACTTATATGTATAAGTACAAATATAAAAGTGCTATGGGAACTCTTATTTGTCATGGCTCTCAGCCAATTTGCACATTTATCTTCAAGGACTAAGGATAGTGTGTGCTGTTTTTTTTTTTTTTTGAAGAAAAAAAATTAAACATGATAATTATTGCATTCTTTTCACTTTAATCAAATAATCAAATTTGCGGGGTTTTTTTTTAAATCCTTGATGATATGCATGATATGCAGCATGATATGCAGTCTTTCTCAATATTGTGACACTGATAGGGATCATATATAAGAGGCTACATTGAATATGTATGTTTATACGTAAGCCAGGCCTTTTGGCTTCATAAAAATACCCAGCTGTTGTGTTTTTTTAGCCTTCTCCTCAGTCAATGCACATTGACAGCGGGCTTAATCTTTTTGGAGCTGTAGCAAAAGTAATATCGGAATAAGGGCCGGACAGCATCGTCTCTCAAGCCGTAGATGAGTGGGCTCAGACATCGAGGTAAAATAAGAACAATAAGAAAATTTAGATAACGCAGATCTATGAATAGACTGGTACTCCCAACAGTCATTAAAGCCAGTATTCTCTCAATAATTCCATATAGAAAAGAGGCAAGACACAGGCCCAGCTGAATGAGGTGTAGTAATACTGTCCTCTGGGCTTTCTTAGCAGATTCTTTATTGGTGGAGACAGACCTGGCTGTGACCATGATGCTGATGTACGTCAAAATAATGATGATCGTCACGGTTACAAAATAAAGAACATTGAAAACTTCAGCTTTCATAACCTGCCACTCAGCAATGATGATTTTCTCCCTGGTGCAAAATATCGTTTTTGCTGGAGAGCCAAAATCAGACATGAGGACATATATCAGATCGATAACAATGTCCAGAGAGCTAAGGCACCAAATCACAGCCAAGCCAATGCTTGTAGATTTTTTTGTGATGATAGAGGAGTGTCTGAGAGGGAAACAGATTGCCACAAAGCGTTCTATTGACATCATTGCTAAAGTCAGAGGGGCATTTTGGAAAGTGCAGCTAGAAATCAGCACTAAGAGGGAACAAATGGCTCTGGCTATGTTGAGAAGAGCAAGGGACAAGGCATACATCACTGAGGTGACACACAAGAGGATGGAATCATTGAGGAGCATGTGGGCAAAGAGGATGTACCGAGGTTTTTCGTGAAAGATGGGCTTGCTCCACAGCGCGAAAAGCATAATGCAGTTGATGTAAATGAAGAAGGCGGTCATCAGGAACACCACCGTAATCTTAATCAGGGTGACGCCATCAAAGTTCACTTTGAAAATCTGATTGTGGGTGAAAGACATCTCCTCGATTGTGTCATTGGTCGTGTCCATGTAGCTTCACATAAACAAAGAAAGACAATTAGAGCACATCACAGCAGAAAACATTTAATTTTTACATAAAGTGGATTAATATGCAACTTATGTTTAACATGCTTCCAACATATTTGGAAATAAAGTGATGATTGTTTATCTATGTGTTTAAATAATTCAAAAGATAAACTGTTGAGAGGGTGTGATAAAAGAAATATGAAGAAATCAGAGATCTTAGAGACAAACCTCTGCCAGTGAAATGAATGATACCGACTACTATGCTTCCATGTGTTTCAGTGTGTGTCTGAAACTCCTTGTCCCTCACCTTTGTCTTTATAGCCTTGGTGAACTAGATCAAAGTGCCAATCACTGCAGTAGTAAGTTCATCTGCGCGTGCACAGTCATGTCTATATATTTACACGTGTGTGTGTGTATGTGTGTATGTTGTTTGTCTCTGTGGTAATTCTGAGAAACTAGATCAAGGTGCCAATCACTGCAGTAGTAAGTTTATCTGCGCATGCACAGTCATGTCTACATATTTATGTGTGTGTATGTGTGTGTGTGTGTATGTGTGTGTGTTTGTGTGTGTGTCTGTGGTAATTCTGAGAAACTAGATCCAGGTGCCAGTCTCTGAAGCAGTAAGTTTATCTGTGCATGTTGTTTTGTCTCTGCATGTCCTCTTACTCTCACTGCGTCCTGTCAATGTCATGCCCAGTTCTTCAGGAAAATTCTGCACACTGCAAAAAATCCTTTTTTACAGATGGTGTGTTTGAGTAGTAGCAAATGCTATGCTTTCATTTACAAATCAGAGGGAGTCATGTCTGTACTTTACAGCTTATAACCATGACAAATAAATCTGATGTTTGTCATATTACGTCTTTCTAATTTGTTGTCAGGAAGGCAATAATACAACACCTGCAAAAAAGTGCTTCAGTGGTAGTCCTGGTTTGTTAATGGTTTGTGAGATTGATGCTCTGGCATAATTTCCAAGTCAGAAACCAAGTCAGAGGCAAAGATTAGATTAAATCGGAAAACTTAAATCACAAAAATACTTTTGAAAGACACATACGATGCACCCACAGCACTATCTTTCCCTTTGCCTTCAGTTTCATAGTGTTTAGTAATTATAGCTATAAGCACTGCTATACTAAAGACAAAATAAAGTGACCCCATATATCCCATTTCACAGTAGCCTGGCATTAGAGATTTGAGATTCTAGGCTGCTAGAGTTGCATGTATTTCAAATACCTAACATTTTGGGATTTTGGACTGTCCATGACAGGTTACATAGGGAACTGACAGAGTGACAGAGTAGTGAGAATTCAAGAACTGTATGATTGTTCATAGCCATTGTGATCCACACTTTTTATTTATGTTTTCAGTCAGATGTGTCTGGTATGATTGATCTAGTTAAAAAAAAATAACAGCATTAACAGAGGATTTTAATAGCATCATTCAAAACATTTTTATCTACTTCTGTTTACCAGCATAATACTAACGGATACACAAACTCAGAGGTCAAGACCTTGCCTTTAGACATGTGAAACGTTTAATGATATTAACAACCCTGACATCACTCCCAAACTACTTTTGCCCTGTCATTACATACCACCCTCGTGAATCCTTAATGATTCTCTTTAATGATCATGCTGTTGATTCAGCTGAGGACAGAATTCCACTGAGAAAATAAGGAACAGAATGATGGGACACAAAGGAGCCAGCAGCTATTTGAGGTGAGTTATACAAACAGCTCCACCCAGGGGTTCTAAGATGTTGATGAGCCAATTGATGAGTGGCTTGGTGCTTTACGTCCAGCAACTAAGAAGTTTCTCTATAGTTGTGGATAAAAGTAAAATAGAGTTGTGAATTATTTTTTGGACATTTTGTTCTTTTCATAAACATGTTAATATGTCCGTATATTGTGCTGGCTCTAATATTGTCTCAGGATTTGAATCGCAGTATCTTTACTGCTAGAAACAAGAGGGGTTATGAGGCCAAGAGTGGAGCAAACCAAACCTAGCTGTGTGGACTCCCACTGTTTCAGGCTAAGGATGCTAATTGTTAATTGTTGTCTTGAAACTCCTACTGATAGTGTTAAAAAATAAAAACCTTTAAGACAACAGCCATCATTATACTTACAGAAAACTGGATATTTAAACAGACAGAAAGAGTGAGTGCAAACATCTTTTATAACCCTACACAATACAACAAAATTATAGGTACAGTAGAAACTCTAATGCTCTTATGACATGTTGTTCTGTGTTGTTTTGGGAGACCTGTGCAACCCAACACCTCAACACACAGTGTCTAATCTCAGTGGATATGTACTGTTTATGCACTGTGTAAGGACAGAAGACATAAATGCGCTGTAGACATTGCAGGGGAATGATGAATATTTAATGTTTGTCTTAATGACTTGGCTGTTGGTTTGATCTGAAGGGATATCTCGACTTGGACTTTCGAGTCTTCCTATCTCAGGAGGTCCTCTGTCACAGTTTTGATTTTCCCACTGGGCAAATGCTTGTTTATTATAATTTGTATATCTTCAGAGATTTGGACTTCGTGAGGACGGTGCCGGTGCAATCATTCGTTTTCTCAGGCAACAACTTAACAAGATGTTATCAGCGCAACATAAAGCCACTGATTCGACACTCGTTGTAAAAAAGTGTGTATTTGCTAGGCTATACATGCATAAGTGTTGTAAGGACCCTTATTACTTTACCTTTATTTGTATGGAGTACCTACTTTTAATAAACACCTACACAAAACTTACGGTAGTCTATTTATTTACCTTTATCTGTATGGCGCATCAACCTTTAATGAGCACATACACAAAACTTACGCTAATCTATTGATTTATCATGTAAATTAACACGTTTAAGTGGTTCTGCGTGATGATGTTTTGGGAAATTAGACACGTTGGCAAGTTGCATTGTCCTGTGTTGCGTTGTCGATTACTTAACGCTTATTAACGGCGTATGATAGTTTTAAACATCAGACATCTCCTTAAGATGGAGAAAGAGATCTCCTTTATGTTAACCAACAACCATGAAATAACATGACTTTTACAAGCATGCTTAACTGCGTTGCTACTTGTCGCGAAAGGTAATGTCCTTTGTTCCACGATATCGAAATAACATTCCCACGCTTTCACCTGCGCCAGTTCCCAGCTGTACAGGAAGTTACAGTACATTACCCCGGTAAACTATAGACGGACACACCCGGAGTCACCCGAAACTGCCCGGAAGCTAACTCGATGCCTTTACCTCTGAGGTGCCTTACCTTTACAGTAAGGTAAACTTCAATACTGCGATGAATTAAGATAGGTGTGACATTTCAGTCTGATTTTTAAAACTTGCTAGTACGGTGAGATAAGGCTACTACTACTCGTGTTGTACGAATTTAAATGGGAGAGGCGCGACGAGATTTCTGTGCAGGTGAAAAAAGGCCCTTGCCGTAACAAACGGCGCACGGCAGACGTTGCTGAGACTCAGAATTACGAGAGAACACGGATACCGCAATAAAAATATGGATTCAGTGGAGTATGGAATGAAATACAGGCCTAAGTCTCTGGTACAGTATTTGTTATGCTCTTGTTGACAGCTGATAACTAATCTTGAATTTGTGTAGTTTACTTTAATCGTAATCGTAAATGTTTAGAATTTTTTGTTCCTTGATTTTAGGTAAGTAAACAGGCTTTTTGTTTTTTGAGACCAACACGATTTCAGCTATGGTATCAATAATTTTCAATCAAATCAAACAATTTTTAGTCAAATTCCAGTTGCTTTCCAAGTCATTGTAATATCAAAGTCAGTTATCAGTCAGTGTGACTAAAAACATGGCTGGTTAAGGAAGATGCCAGCAGGTATACGTTTTGCCTGGGTCACTATGACAGTTTTAATAGACACAGCAAGAACCGTTAAGTGCCTGAATGTGAAGGATAGTGTTTTTACTGTTTTTACTGTTTACTAAAGAAGTAAACACCAGCATATAAATCACAACTCTACAGTATTTGTCAGTGTCATAATCAAATAGGTTAATGTGGATAAAAACAGGTTTTATCCTTATGCATAACATATTTTAACGAATTTTCGAGGTTTATACAGTGTTGGTGTGTAGAGTTGGATGGCATAATAGAGAGAAATGTATTGTAAATGTGTTGTGTAGGCTGTACCCCATTCAACAAAGTGAACTCAGAAACTATTCTTACAAACTACACTTTCAAACAACTTAATATTACATCAGTAATACATCAGCAATACATCAGTGATCAGAAAGCCCAGCGAGGATTCATAGGTATGCGGAAAGTTTGGAAATGAATGTTATAATATTGACTTTGGAGTGATCCTTAGTAGCCAGTTTATTACTTTTAATAACTGTTTGGATCCCAGCATTCTCAATGGCATGAAGTCTTCAAGGCCTCAGAAGTGGCCCTCAAGGATGCAGATTGGAGTGAAGTGCATTCATTTGCTCAGAACATTCAACCCATCTCATCCCGGAAATTCTTCGCCGGATCAAGGATTTGAGTATCATACAGGTCACTCGGACTTGCTGTGATGTTCGTGGGGCTGTTCAGAGACAATATGTGCTTTGTGACATGCCACGTTATCCTGCTGGAAGTATCGGTGTGATGAATGGCAAACTGCAGCCCTCAAGGGATGCACCTGATCAGTAACAATGTTCAGGTGTGCTGTGGTATTCAGACCTTGTCCAGCCGCCGTCAAAGAACCTAATATATGTGGGGAAAACGTTCTCTATACCATTACACCGCTACCACCCATGTTTACCATTGACACTGGGCAGGATGAGTCTATGAAATAGACCATCACCAACAGGAACCTGGAGTTCCAGAACCAGACGATGGTTCTCCACATCTCAGTTACCTAGTGTTGGTGATCATTGGAGTTGTTTGGAGATCTTTTTTTCTTGGGAAGTGAAGCTGTGTTTTCTTTTTTTTTTTTTTAGCTTGTAGAAGTTTAACCGAGCGTGGGGACCTGTAGTTACAGCACAGCTGTGATGAGGATCGATGAGCTGTGTGTTCTGAAATGCCGTTCTGTGCGCCACCGTTGAGCTGTGTTTGTTGCCTTCCTATTTACTTGCATGATCCTGGGGCCTCTCCTTTAGCCTCTCTCGTCAAAGAGTTGTTTCCGCCCATAAGGCTGTGAGTGGCTTCCTGTTTTTTTGGTTTTCTGTTTTTCACATCATTCTCAGCAAAGCCTACACACTGTTGTGCCTGATAATGGCAGGAAAGCAGGTATTGCTGAGGTACCCATTCCAGTACATCTGGTATGGAGAATCAGACCGTAATCAAGATTGCTTAAGTTACTTGCTGTCAGTCAAACAGTATATGGGTCCCTTGATACCTGTCTGTCTACTTTATTCAGAAAGCCACAGCCCTGTGATTCATGGTCTGTAGGAACTATCCATTTTTTGTAAATGCAATGACGTACCTTATGGAATTGTCACTGAGTCGACACTTTTATCAAAAGTGACATCCAATAGAGGCAGAATACTAACCAAGCATTATGGAGCTGTGTGTTCTGCTGCTAAGTTCAGTATTAGACCGGATTCAAGGGTAACTATGGGTAAATATGTAGTGCCCTGAATGTTGCTCTATGAAGATCTTGGATTAATGTTTTTTTTTCCTTTGTTTGTGACACTGGGAACAGAAACCAGTACGAATCAGCAGTAAACAAACATGTTCCGCCCATGTGCGTTCAGGTGACAGGTTTTCGATCATGTGAACAGAGGATAAATTTTCCTGTGCATTCTTGATGTGGGAGTGTTCTCTGCAGCTGTCTTCTAACAAGGCGTGAATTCTCAAGTTCAAATTAGACAGTTGAGAATTCTATAGTGCCTGTCTCCCATGATGAAACTCGACGTGTACAAGGCACAACTTGTTTTTTTTTCCAAAGCATTTTGAACTTGGTTACTCTGATTATTTTCCATGTTAAAAAACTGCTCACGTCATGGGTGAAAGTAACGTATGTCATACTAATATGTCACACAACCTGTTTATCTACCTGTTTGTGACTTTGATTTGGATTTCATCAGAACATTGTGGGCCTGTTTTACGTAAAGTGTTAATAACAAAATTATATTAGCACACATTAGCACACAGTCGTGCACATTATGTTACATGGCATTTGTAATCGTCTTGGGTATCAATAAGAGCAATGTATTGTGTAATGCTTGTTAAACAATATGCATAAATTCAAACGTACATTTATTCAATTGGTCATTTCATATATAATGTTTTCTGTCTGCAGGATGATGACCTGGGCCAGGCTGTGCAGTTCCTACCAGTCTCTGATGACAGAGGGCTGGAGAAAAAGAGAATGTCAAAAACACCTGGCTTTTGGATAGGTCTGGGGTTAGCAGTCATAATATTGGCAGTTGTGACAGGACTGCTTGTGTGGCATTTCCACTGTGAGTTCGGTCTTGGTTTTTTCTTACATTGCTATTAGACTCATATAAATTGTTATGTGCTTCAATGGTCCTGTGTTCATTTTGAGCTCAAAACTTCTCCCTCTGCAGTCAGGAAAACAGTGGTGAAGAAGATATACAGCGGCTCCTTGACGATAACCAACCTTAGGTTCTTTGATGACTACGAGAACTCTGAGTCTACCAAGTTTAAACAACTGGCTGCTGATGTTTTGAAGCAGGTTGTATTCCATTGATGTACTGTTGATATACTGTATGGTTTGCAGAATGATATCGATCAATATTTTGCTTAGCAAAAACTAATTCATATTTGGGGCTTTTCTGTGCGAGATTTACTTATACACTTTTATTACATGCTCCTATACTACACGCTTCAGTTAATTTCTAAATACTTTCATAATGTACTCTTATACTGTTCCGTTTCGTTTATTTACTAGATAGAGAGAGCTTATGTTATGACTTGCTTTATTTATCTGTGTGTGTGTGTGTGTGTTTCTTGTCTTTTAGCTGAAAATTTTATACAGTAAAGATCCATTACTGACCAAGTGCTACCATGCATCCAGTGTACAAGCATTCAGGTGTGTGTGTTTTTGTTTTTCATGGTCACAAATTGTGCATTCCATTCCTATCTTTATAGACAAAATGAACAAAGTACTGATAGGCCACACCAAACATACAGTGGCATTTTTTTCAGTATAACAAGTGGTCGTTATGAGTCCAAGTCATAAAACTGACCAGTAGAAACTGTGCGCTATAGTCTCTCTTATGTCCTACAACAATACAGTATCAGCCAACTTACATAATAACACAACAGCAGTGAACTTTTTTCTTTGGTTTCAGTGAGGGGACTGACCAGCATGTCATAGCGTATTACCTGTCTGAATTTGAGGTTGAGGTGGAACGATCATCTGAACTGGACAAGGCCATCAGCAGTGTGAAATTGGGAATGGACGCGCAGTCGCTTGGACGAGGGCGCAGACCGACCGCTGAGCTGCGTGTTACTAATGTCACGTCTGGAGGTACGTCACCATGGAGTTACCAATGCTCACGCTCTGTGTTAGCTCTGAACATGAAGTAAGTATGTCATTTGGATGTTATTAAGTATCATCCTTCTGTAATGAAATGGGTAATGTTGACTAAAACTACACTAAACTAAATGATGATTTGATCCCAGTTTGAGGTGAAGAGTCCTCAAACTTAGATGCACTGATTTTTACTCAGAAACCCTGAGCGTATCTGACCCTGTTCTGTTCTTTCATTTGATTTTACAGCTGTGGACATGCGTCTACTCAGTGGAATAAAAGGTTAGAAATCTGCTTATTGTTCTTCATCTTCAATTTATCACAGTCTACTCTCTTTCTGGCGACTATTTTACAGAGCTGTTTTTTTCATTTCTTTCTTAGGACGGCACAAGGAATCTATTCGCCTTCGAAAGGGTAAGAGGGAAGAAATCCGGTCTCCCGGATTCCCCAACTCTCCCTATCCTCCCAGTATCTTCTGGGAGTGGGAGCTCCGTGCAGACCCCGACTACAGGGTCAGACTGCAGTTTGAAACCTTCAGCCTGGAGAAGAACTGTGAGAAGGACTTTGTCAAAGTCTATGATTCTCTGGTGCCCATGGAGAAAAAGGTCTTGGCTGAGTGAGTGATTCCTTTCTGTCATACCTGTAGACAACATCATCTTTGTTGTCATATAGAAAGGTGATTGAGACATATTAAAAGTTATTTTTGCATTATTGTTATCCTGTTACCTCATTTTTCATTTTTTTATGATTTATTATTTTAGACGTATTGTATTAATTGTTATTTATCAATAATCAGTAATCAATAATCATATCACTTTGTGTCGTATCATATCACATTGTATATGGGTTGAAATGAAACCAGTAAAATTATGATGAAATTCATCATTTCACCTGTTCTGTCAAATCATCATTTTGGCAGGGCTATTGTTATCTTTCGACTATTAAAAGTAATTGTTTATTTGAATTGCCTTTATAATCATATCACATCCACGCACATTATATAGACAAATGTGATATCTTACAGAAGGGTATGATTTAGCTCTAGAGGTGCCACAAACATACATTTGTGTTTGAGAGCTTACATTTACAGTTATTTATTCAACTCTTAAACAGTGCAAAAAAAAAGGAAAAAGAAAAAGAAAAAGATTTCCTAAAATCTGAAACTGTGAAGTTGGACTTATATTGTGACTTTCAAATTGATCTCTGACTTGGTCTGAGCAAGACTGATTATCTAACTGTGTTTCCTGAGCAGGAAGTGTGGATCCTCAGCCAATCATAAGATGTCTTTAGTCTCCTCTGGAAATGTGATGTTGGTCACACTGCTGACTGACAAGGAGGGAAACTACCCTGGCTTCAGGGCACTGATCTCTCAGATTGAAGCAGAGAGGCAAGGTGTGCTTTTCAGAGTTATTATATAGATATTGTCCATATGCCAAAGTAATACACCGTTTATACACCTTTTGAACGGAATGCTTTTCAGTCACATTTCTGCTGCTGTTCTGACAATGAAATATGCAGTTAAATAAGCCATGCCTTGTCACTCACTCATCTGTTGTCCGACCAGAAACCCATTTTGCTTTTTCTTACTGGACCTTTGTGTTTCCAAGCAACCAGTTTATCACTTCCTTTTGCCAATGCACTGTCACATTCATTTCATTCTTTTGTTTTCCTCCTCAGTCTGTGGTGGAAACTTGACAGGTCTGAGTGGCAAATTTACCTCTCCTGGTTACCCCTCTTACTACCCTCCTCAGACACAGTGTGTCTGGAATATTAAGGTACAGTCAGTGTGACGTTTTAAGTGTCTGTAGGACAATGCGTTGTATTATTCAAAGCAAAGGATGGTTTGTTTAAATGAGAAGTTCATCCTTTTAAATATATGGGCTCAAGATGAAACGTATTAGAGCGTTTGTGGATACCTCAGACTGTGCTTCCAGTAATCACATGGAAATTTTGATTTTTTTTTTTAAACAAATATGTTCATTGTCTGTAAAAAAATATAAATAAATGCAAGAAACAACATACCATAAAATGAATGGTGGTGGATATTTCAGCTGTTACAGGAAGTCTCTGTAAGCAACAAAAGGAGGAAAGCTTACATTGCCTTCAGCATAGATAGAGTGTGTGTTATAATGTATAACATACATTAATCTAACCTCCAATAGAGTGTGTGTTATAATGTATAACATACATTAATCTAACCTCCAATATCTTCTGTCCATCTCTGGTGTCTCTCACAGGTCCCATAGATAGAGTGTGTGTTATAATGTATAACATACATTAATCTAACGTCCAATATCTTCTGTCCATCTCTGGTGTCTCTCACAGGTCCCATAGATAGAGTGTGTGTTATAATGTATAACATACATTAATCTAGCCTCCAATATCTTCTGTCCATCTCTGGTGTCTCTCACAGGTCCCATAGATAGAGTGTGTGTTATAATGTATAACATACATTAATCTAGCCTCCAATATCTTCTGTCCATCTCTGGTGTCTCTCACAGGTCCCATAGATAGAGTGTGTGTTATAATGTATAACATACATTAATCTAACCTCCAATATCTTCTGTCCACCTCTGGTGTCTTTCACAGGTCCCAGCAGGGAAGAAGATTAGGGTGACATTTAGAAAGTTCTCCATGTCTGAACCTCGACAGGGTTCGGGTGCCTGCCTTAAAGACTATGTGGAGATAGGTGGTAAAAGGTCAGCGCTCTGATAACATACAAACAAAAGGAAAAACCTTTAATATGAATTTTTATTTCAATAAGTAGAATTTTTGTTTGTGAGTTACTTGATTTGTAGGATCAGTAATAGAAACACAGTATCGCTGATTTAAAAAAAAAGTAGATGAAATGACCAATAATGTTGAATGGTAAACAATCTGTGTGCGTAGCTATAATTCTGATTCATGCTTTTTGTTTCAGGATATGTGGAGTCCAGCCTGACAACAGCGTACATGACTTTCAGAGTGACCGGGTTGTTGTCCGGTTTCACTCAGACATGTCCTTTGTGGATCAGGGCTTCTTAGCCGAGTATGAGGTTATTGAGCCTAAAACCAGTAAGTCCTAAGAGCCTTTCTGCCATCCAACACATAATCATCTACTACAAAAAATAACAGATTGTTTCATAAAGGATACACTGTTTACACACCTTTTGAACAGAATGCTTTTCAATCACATTTCTGCTGCTGTTCTGACAATGAAATATGCAGTTAAATAAGCCATGCCTTGTCACTCAACATCCGTTGTCCAACCAGAAACCCATTTTGCTTTTTCTTACTGAATGACAACCAGTCAGTTTTGTGGAAGGCAAGGAATAGTAAGTGCTGTGCTGGTGTGGCTTAATTTGGACCTTTGTGTTTCCAAGCAACCAGTTTACCATTTCCTTTTGCCAATGCACTGTCACATTCATTTCATTCTTTTGTTTTCCTCCTCAGTCTGTGGTGGAAACTTGACAGGTCTGAGTGGCAAATTTACCTCTCCTGGTTACCCCTCTTACTACCCTCCTCAGACACAGTGTGTCTGGAATATTAAGGTAGAGTCAATGTGACGTTTTAAGTGTCTGTAGGACAATGCATTGTATTACTGAAAGCAAAGGATGGTTTGTTTAAATGAGAAGTTCATCCTTTTAAATATATGGGCTCAAGATGAAACGTATTAGAGCGTTTGTGGATACCTCAGACTGTGCTTCCAGTAATCACATGGAAATTTTGATTTTTTTTTTTTAAAACAAATATGTTCATTGTCTGTAAAAAAATATAAATAAATGCAAGAAACAACATACCATAAAATGAATGGTGGTGGATATTTCAGCTGTTACAGGAAGTCTCTGTAAGCAACAAAAGGAGGAAAGCTTACATTGCCTTCAACATATATAGAGTGTGTGTTATAATGTATAACATACATTAATCTAACCTCCAATAGAGTGTGTGTTATAATGTATAACATACATTAATCTAACCTCCAATATCTTCTGTCCACCTCTGGTGTCTCTCACAGGTCCCAGCAGGGAAGAAGATTAGGGTGACATTTAGAAAGTTCTCCATGTCTGAACCTCGACAGGGTTCGGGTGCCTGCCTTAAAGACTATGTGGAGATAGGTGGTAAAAGGTCAGCACTCTGATAACATACAAACAAAAGGAAAAACCTTTAATATGAATTTTTATTTAAATAAGTAGAATTTTTGTTTGTGAGTTACTTCTTGATTTGTAGGATCAGTAATAGAAACACAGTATCACTGATTTAAAAAAAAAGTAGATGAAATGACCAATAATGTTGAATGGTAAACAATCTGTGTGTGTAGCTATAATTCTGATTTATACTTTATGTTTCAGGATATGTGGAGTCCAGCCTGACAACAGCGTACATGACTTTCAGAGTGACCGGGTTGTTGTCCGGTTTCGCTCAGACGTGTCCCCTGTGGATCAGGGCTTCTTAGCCGAGTATGAGGTTATTGAACCTAAAACCAGTAAGTCCTAAGAGCCTTTCTGCCATCCAACACATAATCATCTACTACAAAAAATAACAGACTGTTTCATAAAGGACACACTGCCATTGCAACTCTTTTTGCATTTTAGCCTTTTCTGTACTTAGAATCGAATTGAATTGAACTGAACTCCATTCAGTTCAGTTCAGTGCTGTTCAATTATAATTAAATTCTGTCCAGTTCATTTCAGCTGAGTTGGTCTGAGATGGGATGGGCTGAATTTAGCTGTGTGGAGTGGGGCTGGGCTGGGATTGGCCTGAGGAGGAACAGATTTGTCCCAGGCCAATCTTTAAATGCTGACCCCAGACACCTCGGAGGTGAGGTGACAGGTCATACTGTCCAGTGTGTCTTTCTGATGAAGGTTAACCCACAGTCACCCCCCCTGAGCCCCACTCCCACTCATGGCACCAGTACAGAATGCTTTAGCCACTAAATCTGTAGCATAACATATTATACAATAATAACTGGAGGTTTTATATTTTCTATTCTATCACATAGCTAGTAATACTGAAGCATAGGATAGGGTTGTATATCAAATTCATATTAATTAGACAGTGTTACATTTCACTTCACTTGTCATCATGAATGCAATATATCTTTCAAGAACTTCTCTAACTTACATGAAACCCTTACTTTATCAAAATGCTCTCAAAAGAACCCTATCAATCATAAAAAACCAACGCACAATATCAGACTGAATCCTCGAACAAGAACCGTTACTTCTTAGAATGCAGTGCCAGTGTGCCAGTTCATCTGAAACCATTCACACTGTTGAATGAAGTGGAATCCAGCCTTATCTTTAAGTCAACTCATGCAGTGAAATTATAGTTGTTATTCAAGCGCCTTCCTCTGCATGTTGGCACAGGTCTGATGTCTCTTTATAGCACGTTTAGTCAGCTAAACTACTGTGTGGTTTGTGTGGAGTCCTATGTTGCCTGACTTGTTTGTCATGAACATATTTCTTCAGCATGCAATGCATCAGAGATAACATGTAAGAACGGCCTTTGTAAATCCAAACTCTGGCGATGTGACGGGGTCGATGACTGTGAAGATAACACGGACGAGGAGAACTGCGGTAGGGTAGCAAGTGTACCGGTCTCTTAACTCATTTAGAGATTTTATGTGAGTTCAGCTGACTTTATTTTGTAAATGTATCCTCTTCGTCTGCAGGGGTCTGCAAAACTGGAGAGATTGCGTGTCGAAACGGCCGGTGCGTCCCAGAGCAGAAGAGATGTGATGGGACAGATAATTGTGGCGACGGAACAGATGAATCAAAGTGTGAGAAAGGTGAGTCTCACCAGACACAAATCTTTGTCACAAATCCAGCTGAAAATCAGATAAAAATCATACACTTACAGTCTGAAGCTTGTAGAATGACAAATATTTTGACTCTACCCAGCCATCGTCTTGAGATGTTCTGAGCACACTTACAAATGCAAGAACAACCAGTGCATCAGCAAAGAGAACCCAGAGTGTGACGGAAAGAAGGACTGCGTGGACGGTTCTGACGAAGCAGAGTGCAGTAAGATGACAGCACTAACGCAGAGAGGCTCTCCTGCTTTTACTGTGCCTCTAAGAATCAGATCCCCTGTAGCAGGCTTAACAGTGGTTAAAGTGTGTGTGTGTGTGTGTGTGTTTCCTTAACAGATTGTGCTACCAGAGAGAGGAAGGCCTCGAGGATTGTTGGTGGGGAGGACTCTAGTGAGAGAGAGTGGCCCTGGCAGGTCAGTCTTCATATCAAAGGTCAGGGTCATGTGTGTGGAGCCTCCGTCATCAGCGACCGCTGGCTCGTTACGGCCGCTCACTGTGTACAGGACACAAACACCATCAAGTACGTTCGCTTCTCTTCTCATCTCTTCTCTTCTCTTCTCTTCTCTTCTCTTCTCTTCTCTTCTCTTCTCTTCTCTTCTCTTCTCTTCTCTTCTCTTCTCTTCTCTTCTTCTCTCTTCTCTTCTCTTCTCTTCTCTTCTCTTCTCTTCTCTTCTCTTCTCTTCTCTACTTTGCCTTTATTGTTAATCACTGGTTCCAGTGCTCAATAATCACTGCTGTTGTCAACACTTGTCTTAGGTAATGTAAATCAACCCATCATAACAGTAATGGAAAATGAGCAATGAACAGTGAAAAATATATTAAATGCAGTTAAATGTAGTTACACTTATTGACAAGCATAGAGCAACACACTTTCTATCGTTCAGTTGATGCAGCCTTATGGCTCCGATATACTGCCATCTGTTAGACTTTATGTGCTCAGAAAA
The DNA here is from genome assembly GCF_902362185.1 of Chanos chanos. NCBI lineage: Eukaryota > Metazoa > Chordata > Actinopteri > Gonorynchiformes > Chanidae > Chanos > Chanos chanos. Next base: position 31,599,859 of record NC_044502.1, read on the forward strand.
TAATGTGCGATTGTGTTCTGTTTGGAAGTCTTCATCAGTATCATCATTGTGAATTATGGCTTTGAGATCCTAATGCAGCTTGTCAAATTGACAGGCAATTTGAAGCATTCCTTGGAATGAAAAGATATTGAGGATATTGATTATTTTAAGAATACAAATTAAATGGCTGTTAACAATGTGTGTGTGTGTGTGCGCGCACATGTAAGCTTTTGTTTTTCTTTTTAACCAGGTACTCCCAGCCTAACCAATGGAATGCCATTTTGGGGTTGCACAACCAAGTTAAGTTTAACAATTGGACAGTCACAAGGAAAGTGAAGCGGATCATCTCTCATCCAGATTACAATACTCTGACATATGACAATGATATAGCGCTGATGGAGCTGGATCAACCTGTTACCTTAGACGCTAGCATCTTCCCCATCTGTTTACCCTCTGCAAGCCATACCTTCCCCGCCGGAAAGGAAGTCTGGATCACCGGGTGGGGCAACACTCGTGAACAGGGTGAGTGATCAGAAATGTAAGGATTATTAGAGGAAATGCTTTTCTTTGCTCATCCAGCTTTTCTTCGCATGTTAGATTAATAGTGTTAGTGCATAGGCTTGATTAGATTGATTTAAAAAATTCTGCAGTTCAGTTAAAACAAAGACTCATAATAGACATTTAACGATACACATTTACTTTTCAAGCCTAAAGACAACTACATTTAAGGGTGCTTATTACTTTAAAATACCCCACTAAGGCTATGATTTCATGCTGGCTGATAAGAAGTCAGACAATACGCTTTAATGATGTAACGGTTTAAGTAGCCGTCTACTTGAGTGAAATGTTGTCTCATTCACTAATTGTGGGTGTGTCTTTGGCTCAGGTTTCCTGGCGACAGTGCTGCAAAAGGCTGAGGTTCGTATCATCAATGACACCGTGTGTAACCAGCTGATGAATGGAGAGATCACTTCACATATGATGTGTGCTGGAGTGCTGAAAGGCGGTGTGGATGCATGCCAGGTACAAAAAGAAAAAGAAAGAGAAAAAAACATGCAGTTCAAGGTTTTGTTTTTTTCTTTACGTGTGGCACAAAATTTCCATTGAGTCAGAATTGTTCAGAGGCCAAAAGGATTTTCAATCATTCTTTACAGACTTTTCTTGTGATAAGCTAATCGTATTAAATGATTTGTTGAGAAATGTTGAAAAGAAAAGCAGGAAACACTGTGGAGGCCACTTATTTTCAGCACTGTCAATGTAGCCATTGTGTTGGACACAGTGCAGCAACAGAAATTAAGTGATGACACTTGGAATAATAAATAAATATCTAAAAATCAAATAAATGTGGACATCGATAATAAAATGTAGTAATAAATACATATACGTTTAAAATAAATAATTAAATGTCTCACGTCCCCCAGGGTGACTCAGGTGGGCCAATGTCGTCCGTGGAGACCAGTGGACGGGTGTTCCTGGCTGGAGTGGTGAGCTGGGGGGATGGGTGTGGCCGCAGAAACAAGCCTGGTGTCTACACACGAGTCAGCCTTTACCGCAGCTGGATCAAGGCAAATGCTGGGGTGTAGTGGAAGAGAAAGAGAAAGAAAGAGAGAGAGAAAGAGAAAGAGAAAGAGAGAGCGAGAGAGGGAGAGTGGAGCAGCCAAAAGGCGGAGGGACTAAAGTTTGACCGAGATTTGTTCCTGATGTTATCAAAACTTGAGGTTAAGCCTGTTTTAGTGATGTGTTTACACCAAGCCTTGTTTAAATTGAATTATGTGAGACTACTCGCCTGCAGATGCTTACTTCTGGTTAAAATATGTCAGGTATGAAATAGCTTACTTGATGAGAATGTGTGAATATTCAGGTGTTTACGCTGCTGTTTCTATTGCTCTTTTTTAGTTATGAAAGCACACGTCATAATGTTGTAAGAATCTTTGTTTGTTTTGTTGACTTTAGTGAGTTGTGCATTAAGCTTTATGGATATTTTTCTCCTTTGACTGCTTCTAATGATTCCATTTTGAGTTTCTGTTTTTTAATTTTGAATTTTTGACATCTGAATTTGACATGTGAATTTGTTGTTTGAAACTTCAGAATTGTTTCAGGAATTTTTTTAAACAAAGAATGTGTTGTCTTCCTACCTTTTAATCATATTGGGTATTTCCACGGTTTTCTTTCCAGTCAGGTTAATTCAGTCAATGAATTTGAACTCAGTCATGTTCCTATCAGGTGCTGCATTTGCCGTGTGTTCCTCTCTTATGAAGGGGTACTGTACAGTATTTTGTTTCCTTAATACCACAAAATAACATATTTTAGTTACAAACCACTTAAACTCTTTTGGGATACATCTAAAATGCTGTGTCTTTATATCTGCAAAATAATATTCAAATGTACATAAGCTGAACAATGCATTTGTATACAGATTTCAGTGTATGTAGAGGGGTTTTTGTCTATATTTCTATTGCTCTTTTTTATTGTAATCTGCACTGCACTGAAGAATGTAGTGATTTACTCTTTTCATTCATGGACTATATGAACTGTTTGGAAACTTGGAAATTATGTTAATTGTTTGTAGCTCTATTTGACTTTATCTGTTTTTGTTTGTAATTGTGTGTGTCTGTCTGTGTGTGTGTGTGTGTGTGTGTGTGTGTGTGTGTATTTATTTGAATATATGTTAATGTAATTGTGAAGCTCCCTCCCTCCCCTGGGTTCGGCATCTCCACAATGTGCCTTATCTTCATTGAACTTCCCTAAACATTTGAATAAAGTGCAAGTTGTAGATTTTTATAACTGGTTTTATACTTGGTGTACATTTACATAACATTTTTTGAGACATTATGGCCTAAAATAGACTGACCACGTTTAATGGTCACAATGTTGAGTCTATTCTCATATTTATTCCAGCCTTACTGGGTTTGGTTTTCAGTTTTGTAAAAGTCCGAAGTATGCTCTGTGCAGAGTTCTAAGGGAATAAGTAGGTTGGCGAAACGTCCGGATGTTATATTAAATGATACATTTAAATTCTAATTTGCAGAATAAAGTTATGTATCCAAAATAGATTATTACCATACTGGTTGCATGGCTCTAAGAATGTATTAGAACATCGGAACTACGTGACATGGGGGAATCGGAAGACGTCGGCGTACTTTAAAAAACGAAACGGAAACGGAAAACGGTACGTCGTTGTTATTGTTCCTGTCTCGTGCAAAGAGATCAAGCACTTCAATTATCATAACGACATGGTAGGGCTTGCTCTCTTTATATGTGAAAATACGTTATTCTCATTATAGGTTAATTTGATTAACGATAAAGAGAGGTGCATCTACCACTTGTTCAAATGGACCGCCAACACCGTAGAATGAGTCAGATAAAGCCTTGCCAAATGAGCTTCTTAGCTAGATTTACTTAGCCAGTTGAATGACTGAAGTAACTCTTAGGTTGGCACTATTATGTCGGCAGTTTCACTTGCTACAGCTAGAGTTTTGAGTAGTTTATTAATACTGTGTCGATTTGTACTCCCAAACATATAGAAACTTCACTGCTTTCCGTAGTGCAAGAGGATAAGCATCTTTGTGCAATGACTCAACGCTATAAGTGGCTCAGTGTTATATCACTTTTTCAGATATTTCTAAGTAGTCCACGTGTGTGTCCTTATTTTAAGCTAAGGTGAGTTAAGGATGGAGGACGCTTTGAATCATATGCTTACGGATCCTTTGGACTCAGGGATGAGCAGTGACGGCCGTATAATGGAAGAGTGCATGTTGGGGAACTGCAGAATTCGGTTACCCGAGGATTTGCTGGAGGACGTAAGGGACTTAAACGTTAATGAACTCAGATAAACTATATGAAAATTTTCTATTAATTACTATGTCAGGTACTCGGTGTGCTAGAAAAGTTAGTTTGAGAAATTTTGTGTTTCATTAGTAATATAACCAGAGTGTCTCTCTCTCTCACACACACACACACTATATTGAAAAAACACATTTCTATATAAATGTATGTGTTAATGCACTTTTCTATAAATGTATGTGTTAATGCACTTTTCTATAAATGTATGTGTTAATGCTCTTTTCTATAAATGTATGTGTTAATGCACTTTTCTATATAAATGTATGTGTTAATGCACTTTTCTGCCTGTGGGCGTAGCCGGAGATCTTTTTTTCCGTTCTGAGTGAGAGTACATGGTCGGAGGTGCTGACGGATGCTCAGAGGCAGCGACTCCGTCAGCACTTGCCTCATTTCCCTGAGAATAACGAATCTGAGCAGGACCGTATCATCAGCGACCTCTTCAACAACCAGAACTTTTGCTTCGGAAACCCTCTCCACCTGGCACAGAAACTCTTCAGAGGTAACTCTCCGTCCCCGTCCGCCTCTGCTGCTCAGCGATGGTCCTGTGAGCAGATGATAAAACCAGATTGCTAATCTGTCCACAGATGGCTACTTCAATCCAGAGGTGGTCAAGTACAGGCAGCTCTTTGCCAAATCCCAGAAGAAGAGGTGCCTTTACTCTCTACAACAGTACTACCACAAATTACTCAAACAGATCCTCGTCTCCAGAAAGGTACCGCACTGATGTTTTCAAACAACAAGGATTTGTGATATTTGTATTGTTCTGTTTTGTCTGTATCATAGATAATCATATTCTCAGGACGCATCTGGAGTCATACTTGTCTATAAGTGTACTACATACTTAAAAATGATTGTAAAGCAGTGTTGTTGTTTTTTTTATGGCTCTGTATATACTCATTTCTGAAACAGGATTCTTTCTTGCTGAAAAACCAAACAGGGCCAATTACAAGTAGAATCAGCGATGATATTATTAATTGTGAGAATACCCTTCAGAGGCATGCCGCTATTAATGTGCCCTTATGTTTATTGTTGTTGTTGTTTTTCTTGTGAAGGAGTTGCTGGATCTGGCAGTTCGCAGTGGGCCTGAGCTGATGGCGAAGCGTCGTTATCCGCCACCGTCACACAAAGAGCTGCAGGAGCAGCGCGTCAGACTGAGGGTTAGCCGGATACTGCGGGAGGTGAAGAATGAATGTGGGGACAGTACCGCCTTGTCTGACGAAGACGGTGAGTTTTCTAAATGGAAGGGGGTTTGCTCTGAAAATTCCATTAGTTACATTGTATTTCCTCACTCCGAAGTAGTATAAATGTTTAAGAAACATACAAATACTGTCATTTGATGATCTGTTTTGGAAAAGAGATACACATCTCTGTCCACATCTCTACAGCTCATACTGTCATAAACCACATACTTAAAGTACTTGATAATTATCGGGAATATGACGATGATTCTACATTGCCCTCTAGATGGCAAAAGTGTACCGCCCAATGGTGCCCCTGTGCTTTATGTCAAACAAAACTGGCTTGAACCAATCTAGCTATTTCTAGATTAGCTAAAGCGTCCTATCAGAATCCACCGAGAGGGGATTTTGGTTTGACTGTAGAGCCGTCTTTCAGACCTAAAATCACAGCGTGGTCTGATCTGATCTCTTGAGCAGAGACAGGGCCTTGGCTGCCTGCCCCGCAGTCCCCTCCCTCCCCTACACCCACCATCTCTCTGAGGGTCCTACCCAGCCTCTCCACGCAGGACATGAAGACCAGAGGTGGGTTCGCAGGCAAAGCCCTTAGTAAGGCCAGGCCGTCCGTGGTGCAGATAGAGTCTTTAAAACGGTGTTTGGTGATGTTTCTCTACACAGACAAAATGGAGCTGGGAGAAAAAGAGATGAGAGACATGCTCAGAAGACACAGAGAGAAGAGAAAACTACAACCAGTTAGTTCATCTCCCTGACTTTTTTCACCCCCTTTTGACATATGGGCTCTTTATAAAACTGATCACACTATTCGTTGATCCGTCAGAAACTGTTTTTATGGAAAATTGGGATTTTTTATTTCTTTTGTATTTTCCAACAAAAGTGCTCATACTGACTAAAAAAAAAACACATTCAAAACACCGTTGATTTACCGGGCCATCACTTACTTTGATTTCTTTGAGAGCAAACTTCCATAGAAATGACTTATTGCCAGTTAAATGGGTCAAAGCAAAGGAGTGTAATTTTGACAGTGTCAGGTTCTCTGAGTGATGTGTTTGTGATTTTCAGTACTGTGTGTACTCAGTCTCACAGGAGGCAGGACAAATACAGTTGGGTTTTAAGAGAGGACTGAAAGTTGTTTATTCTCTGTCAGCTGTACAGCAGTGCACTTGCGAAAATATTCAATTTAAACCAGCAAACAAACGTTTGTACATATTTGTCTGCTGAAATAATGTGTCTGGAAAATTGAATTTATCATTTAGTTACAATGATAAATTGATCAAAATAACCTCATATGTCAACAGGGGGGAACTCCCCCATATGAAATTTGTGAATGCTACCATAACTGCTTGGGGTATTATAAGAGCATTAGTGGGGGGAGAAAAATAGGTGTTGACCTTTTTTTTCCCCTTTTTTTTCCTTTTTAAGAGTATGTATACAAGATACACAAAGTTGCTTTATAGTCTCTTTTTTCGTCCTCTTGTGTAGGATCACCCTGACTTGATGACCTCTGATCTCCACCTGGGTGACATCATGTCACGTGTGAACATCGGACGGAAAGGGTCCATGCTGGGTGAGAATAATAAGACACAAACATTGCTCAGGATTCACACTCTCCAAAACGTAAACACAGGGCATGTTTGTGCATCTGTGAGCATCAAATGCCATGATCTCTGTTTTTTTCAAAGAAACTACAAATAGAGTTCGAAAACACATTGAATGGTTTAAGAAATCAGGCATTTGGAGCATGCGTGCACAGTACGCTACTCTGTTAGCTTTAGCACTAAGTACTAGGCAGCTGTTGACCATGGGCCATTCTCAGTAGAAGTGATACTTCAAAAGTCAGCTAAATAAGTGAGGGACCCAAGGCAAAAAAGTGACGTCCATCCAGTCCTGATAATAAAGCACCAAGATTAACCTGTATCAGCTCGTCTTGGAGGATTTTTTTTTGGTCTTTTACTATAAATATTGCCACAACATATTTATCTATGCCACAGGTTATTAGGTCGATTGTGTGTCAGGAAGACAGTTAATCCCACACCAGTTTACACTAGTCACTTCCAGTCATTTGTGTTGGATCCATGTACTTCTGCCTGCTTAATATCCGTACCAAATATTCTGGCCACATTAGAGTTTTAATAAAACTTTTTACAGCAAAAAAACAGACTTGTGACTCGAACATCTTTTGGAACAATCATTACTACTGCATTTTTTTAATGAAATACAGTGCCACATTAACCGTTCTATCAACACCTAGTCATAGGAAGTTTGTGATTTTTTTTTTTAAATATGTGAATTATTAATTGTTCCAAACAAAGCACCCTCTCGCTAGCATTTATTCACTCAGACATTATGTGTGTAGCCTTATTTGACTTGGCTTTGCCCAAGAAGAAACTGAGAGAGGAGAAGAGGAGAAAAAAGATGAGGCCTATCAAAGTGGAAACAGATGACTTCGGCGATGCCCAGGTGCCAAATGCCTCCGCGGCGACCGGCTTGACTGACAGCCAAGCCCCTCCCCTGCCCAGCGTTAAGGAAGAGTGAGTCTGCGTGTGTCCGTAATGATGGCCGGTCTTCAGGTACAAGCTCTAAGCTGACCTGTTTTCATCTGGTCTTTTGCTTCAATCACAGGCCAATGGAGGAATCTCACAACAGCCCTGACACAGTGGAGGAAATCACCGGAAGCTTTTTCAACCTGCTCGAAGACATCCTTCGAGTCGACTGTCTCGCCACCACGTCCACGGTACACACACACACACACACACACACACACACACACACGCTCATCCTCCTTCAAAACAATGCCACCATGCTCCTGCTTTTTTTTCTAGGGGTAGAAAACTTATTTCCATCTATTTTGAAGGTTAACGCACTTTAATTTGACATTCAGTGGGGAATTTGGTTAGCAGAGTAAGGTATGGTTTTTGCTAAGGGGTTGGAGAAGAAGCCTTCATCTCTGGTATCTGGGTGTCTGTTAGAACAGTGGTCTGCTACTGTTGCAACAGTGTCATTGGACATAATCATAACATCCCTGCTAAAGTCGAGCGGGGCTTAACCTTTGCTTGGACATCTGACACAGCAAATAAATCCCCAGAGATACAGTATGTGTCAGAGGTGAAACAAAATACAAGTTCATTTCCTGTAATGGGGAGTAAAGGTCATATGATATTGTATTTATCTATATGACAGTTTGCTAAATGAGTGATGAATATGCCATAGAGCAGATAATACTGTGATAGTGGCTCACCCCTGCACTTTCGTGGTCCTTCTCCACGCAGATAGAGGACAAAGTGCAGCAGTGGCAGGCCGCCTCTGCCAGCACGCTCAACCCCTGGTACTCACTCTCCCCCTGCTGGTCAGAGCTGGTATTGCAGGGGCTGCAATTTCTGTCTGGAGAGAGCAAACGTGAGTAGGATGCTCACTCTTTCACACTCGTATGATGATAGTGAAAAAAAAACATGCATTGAGACTTGTTTTCTTTTCTTTCCTTTGTTTTCTCTCACTCTTTTCCTTGTTTCTCCTTTGATCATTTTTAGGTTATGAGTCTTGATAATGAGTCCAAATTTTTGGTTAATTTCTGCTTCATGTTTAGTGTTATTTTTAATAATTCCATGTAAAAATCTCTTTCTATCTTCTTACTCAAGTATTTTATGATGTGTCTCATCAGACAACATAAGAATCTAATACGGTCACAAAAATGATCATTTTTAAGGTGAAAAACTCAGTCCTTCTATTCTATTCATTTGTTTAATCATCTAATCCTGTAATAGCTGGTGTGATGGCTTTGCCAAGTGGCTTCACTCCTTTTGTGGAGTTCAGGGAGTTGTCCCAACAGTGGAAGTGGATAGGTAAGGTGACACTCTCACTATTATACCCTTTTAAACCTGTTTGCCTCCTCTTTTAAAGTAATAACTGCAGCTGTTTCATTATTTAAAGGCTCTTATTCTCTAGCCTTAGTGACTTGGTCTGAACTCCATGTAGTTCCAGGCTTAGTACTATTTGGGTGTGGCACGCCGTTAAAGTTTAGCCTCACAAATGAAAAATTTCAGCCTCACTTATGAAATATTTGCTTTAATTCTTTCATTACTATGCTCTTTGTGTGATTCAGGTCCGAGTCAAGACGCAGAGAAGGATTTGAGTGCGCTCTGTCAACTCTGGCTGGAGTCCAAAGACCATGTGGTAGTCAAGGTATTCCTCTGCACGTACCAGTCTGCCTAGCTTTTCTTCAGGCTGTCGCGATTCAGGAATGTAACTCTCTGAGTGACTGCGTGTGTTTGTTTTTGTAGCAGGAAGGTGAGGAACCGGCCGAGCTAACCCCTCCTACACCCAGAGTGTGAGTATAACCAAAGGTCACAGCAAGGAGCCTAACAGTCACTGTTAAAAGCATCTGTGCCAGTGTAGTCAAACTCTCTGGCCTATAGGATTGTACATGGTTAAGTCTTGACCGTTACTGTAAACACTGAAACTGTCAAGGCTGATTTGCCCGTGGACTTTATTGTTTGCGGTTCTACCTCATTCCATTGGAGGTTTATGGTCATAGGTGACTCTGTTGGGTAAATTTACCAGCAGTGTGGGAAAAATTTTGTAAATATGTTATGAATGCCTGCGATGGACTGGCGACCTGTTCAGGGTGTTTCCCCGCCTTTCGCCCTATGAGCGCTGGGATAGGCTCCAGCACCCCCTGCGACCCTTATTAGGATAAGTGGCTTAGGTGATGAATGAGTGGTGAGTGTTATGAATGCATACACAAACTCAACCTAGAATTGCATTTTGAAACAAAATCTTTGAGGCAGATGCCACGTACTGGCTATACCCACCCCAGCTGCTCAGAGATGACTCTTTGTTGACCGGCTTTGAAGGATATTTGTTGGTTATGTCAGCGTAAGTATCTATTCATAGGAACTTTCCTGTCATTTTACAGCTGGACAGATTACGTGGTTAGACCCAGCACTGGAGAGGAGAGACACGTCTTTCAGGAGCAGGTTGGTCTTGTACAGTCGAAGACTGCTGTGCCATTCAGTCAGGACGGCTGAGTGAAGTGTGTGTGTACGTGCACTTGTTTGTTTGTTTGTTTAGTGTGAAACTAACCCCACGGTGTGACACATTCTCTTCTTTCAGGAGCAGCAGCGTTATGATCAGCCTCATAAAGCCTTCACTTACCGCATGCATGGCTTTGAGTCGGTGGTGGGGCCCGTAAAAGGTGTTTTTGACAAGGAGACGTCACTGAACAAGGCCCGTGAACACTCACTGCTACGATCCGACCGTCCACCTTATGTCACCATCCTGTCCCTGGGTAAAAACCCTCTGCCCTCATACACTGTACACTGGTCTGAGATCTGTGTGTGTCCCCTCACTGATAACATCCAAGTCAGAACATGCATATTATTGTTAATATAGAAAGGAATGATACATGGCTTTGAGTTAGTGTTTTGTTTTGGGGCCTGATCTGAGATAAATGAATGAATATTACAGATAAAGTATATTGACTAGCCCATTCACAGTCCTGTCTAAAGTCCTTTACTTCAGCCCATCAGGGATTCAATTCTTGAATGTCTTGCTTTACAAGAGAGGATTATCATGCAGACTGTAGTTTGTCAGGCCAGAGTTCTCGTAAATCCAGGGCGAGTTAGCTATGGGGTGAAGTTAGTGTTGTGAGGTCTCTGTGTGACTGCTTCATCCTGCCCTGAGGGAGTGCTGGACTGTGGCCTATCACAGAGAAACAGTTTACCATGTGAAAGTCAGTGCTCAAAGGTATTAGACTTGGTAAGTGAAGTGATTGCTAGAAACAAAGCCATCTTTGTGTGTGTGTGTGTGCGCGCATGTGCGTGTGTGCCTGCACATGCATGTGTTCGCGTTTGTGTGTATGTTTGTTTGTGTATTTGTGCGTGTGTGTGTATGTGTGAAGATGGCCTGGTCTTGTCAGGTGTTTATACTGTAGCGTATATGGCGTTTATAATGTATTGGTTTGCTCTCAGTGCGGGATGCAGCTGCAAGGTTACCCAATGGAGAAGGGACCAGAGCTGAGATCTGTGAGCTACTCAAGGACTCCCAGTTCCTGGCCTCTGATGTTACAAGTGCTCAGGTCTGTCAGTCAGCGTCCACACATGTTTACACCAAAACAATAGTTTTTGTCCTGTCTCAGAGCCCCGTGTTTAGGTTTTGTCCTTCTCCACATGGTTTTAAATCCACTGTCTTTGGCTTATGTCCTGCACAGGTGAACACGGTGGTGAGCGGGGCGCTGGACCGGCTCCACTACGAGAAAGACCCCTGCGTCAAATACGACATCGGTCGCAAGCTGTGGATATACCTGCATCGGGACCGCAGCCAGGAGGAGTTTGGTAATCCGAGCTGTGACTCACCATACAAAACAAAGAGAGAATTAACTTAGGAGAGGTCTCCTAGCAAAGACCAGATTTGACTAACAAATAGGCAACAGCGCAGGTTTGGCCTGTGGAGGGAAACTGTGCCTCATGCAGGACCAAACAGGCAAAACTGGTTTAATCCCGAGGAAAGACAAAACGGCGTGACAGGATCTCTGCCTCCTCTGACAATAGAGGTGATGAGTCAGTACCTAGTGGAGTGCAGTAAAGACAAATAAATGTAGGGGAGTGTCCACTAGGTGTTATTCAGGGGTGAGAAAATGAATATATTAATCACCAGTGCCTGTCATCTAAATCCAACAAACTTGTGTTGAGTTTGGAGGAGCAGTTTTTGTTCAAAATTACCTTTTTTTTTTAGCATAGCTAGTCTTTTGGTTTTCTTACATTTGGGAAATAACTTGTCTTTGTTCTTCTTTTGAACCCATTTTTGAGTCATTCAGAACTGTGCACCTTTAAACAGTTTACCAGATGCACCCAAAGGATTGAAACTTTGGGGTTAAATAGTGAAATAGTGTCTGGGAATTTCGAGAATCTAATTACACTGCAGTGGAATTTCAGCAGCTTGTTGCTTTTGATGTCTTGTTATTGTATATCTTTATATCTTTGGATGGCATAACCTCTGCTGTTGGCATTACTTTGAAATGGGGGGGGGGGGGGATAAAAAAGAAAAAAAATAAATATATATATCTGTTTGTAAGCCTGTGAAAGCCGTGATCTCTGATTGGACGACTGTCGTTTGCTCTTTCATGCAGAGAGGATCCACCAGGCCCAGGCAGCTGCAGCCAAGGCCAGGAAAGCCCTCCAGCAGAAACCCAAACCCTCACCCAAACCTGTGAGTCCCATTCAACACAGCACATGTGTGAACGCACGCTCACACTGTACACACCCTCCCCACACCCTGCCCGCACAAAACGCAAACAATTCCCTGAGTTATTATCGTCTTGGAGAACACGACTGCTTCGTTGAGAAAATAACGACTCTGAAAAAGACTATCAAAGCCGGTCTTTTTTTCACGTAAAACTAGACAGTAAACGCATTTGAATTGTGTATATGGATTATACTGGTGTGTTTTCAATTGAATCGCCCTAGTTTTAGTGTCTGGCAACACTGGCATGTATCCTAAGTGTGCTCTCAGTTGATAGTGAAGGTTGTTCTTGCTTTGTTCTGCAGAAGTCTGGTAACAAAGAGGCAGGTGGAAAGACCTCTGGTGGAGGGGAGTCAGGCCAGGGTACTGGGAATGAAGGTGTGGCTACTTCTGCCTCCACCACTTTACCGCAAACGCCCATCACCCCAACACCAAGCACCCCGGGTACCCCCAAATCACCTCTGGCCCCAACAGTCACCACTCCCACCAAAGCAGGGCTGCCTGACCCTGTCAAATCCAACCCAAGGTTAGTACACAGAGTCAAACATTCCACCGACTAACATGTACCACAAGTTACATCCTGAACCAATAGAATGTGCAAGTTTTCACTCAAAATTCTAGTCAGTATATAGAGAAAAAATACCCTCATTTTTTTAATTTTAATAACCCACAAGTTGTATTTCTGAACAATTTAAGTTATAATTACACTCTAAGACTCTAGATTTAAGAGTCACCAAACACTGTCTTTTTACATAAAAACTTTATAAAATGGGTAGATCTGTTTCTTTGTCTTAATTGGTCAGTTTGAATGTGAGGACTTGTGGAGAAGTTTCTCAGGTCTAACTTCTTCTCTTAATTTCAGAAAACTCATCTCTTATTTTATTCCACTGATTTATCAAAATGGACATATGGTTCCATTTTGTAATCTCAGAAACAAACTAGAGAGCTTGTAATATTATGAAGATTAGCATTTCATGATGTCACATAAATCCAGCTTTTCCTGGTTCCTAGCAACGCCTCCAGTGTTAAACATTTTCTAAGTCGGTGTTTACAGTAATGCTGAGCTAATGGCCCTCTCTCTCTCTCTCTCTCTCTCTCTCTCTCTCTCTCTCTTTCTTTGACCATGCCATCTCCCTGCAGTATCTTGCTGGTTTCACCTCCCTCCATGCCTCAGCTCGGTGCTCTGTCCGCCGGGCAGTCCGCCCCTCAGGCCTGCCAATCTGCCTCTGTCACTACGGCAGCCAGGGCGGTGGCCCACTCCACATCCGGGTCTCTGCCTCAGGTACGTGTGGTCACATCCCAGCCCCCCGCCCAGCAGACCGCCCTCCTGCAGCAGAGCCCGCAGCATATCAGAGTCCCCGTTACCATGGCCCACGCCAAGAGCCTCACTCAGGTAAGTCCCTGCTTACCGCAGTAAGGTCGACGGTACAGTGGTCTGACTGGGTCTGTTAATGCCAAGCAGAGAAAAGAATGGAGAGAAATTGGAGGAGCTGAACGTCAGATACAGAAGTACTGAAGACAAAAGAAAAAACAGAATGAAATGAAATGAAGAGAGGAAATAGGAGAGGAAACAAACGAAATGGAGATTCAATGAAAAGGAGTCAGAAATATGTATTTGCTTTAAAAAAAAATCTACCACAAATGGCAAAAGCATGTAAATGACCAGTTTTAAGCACACCCAGCTAGTCCTAGGTCTTCCTCTCCTTTCCCTTACCAGAATTACAGCCAGGTTTGTTCAGGATGTGAAGCAGTTATTGCAGAATGGTATTGAGAAAGTGGGAGGGTATGATAAAATTGAATTTACTTTTGATCTTTGTCAAAAGTCCACATCTTTGACCAACTGTACAGCGTGCTGTGTTCTCCATTTTCCTCTTGTATTGAAACAAGACGGACGAAATAAACATTTTCTAAGTCACTAATAATACCCTGAAATATAGGCATGTGATGCCATATAGTGCACCAGAGACATTAAAACTTTTATAGGGGAAGAGGTATATATGTATTATATACATTTTCCACGTATTTTCTCTTGAAGTACACAGCTTTATCAGCCTTGAGTACTCATCACATAATGAAGAATATCTTTCCGTCTCTGCTTGTGTGTGTGTGTGTGTGTGTGTGTGTGTGTGCACGTTTGCGGAGCAGGCAGTGGTAACGCTTCCACTGAGGGCCCAGTCTGTTGGAAGCCCAATCCAGGTTCAGGCCACCAGAGGTCAAACGGGTCTCACCGTTTCCAGCCTGGGCTCTGCTGTGACGGTCACCAAAGCTCAGACCAGTCCTGCCACCCCAGGCAGCCCCGCACACACCCCACCCTCCCAGGCAGTGGTACAGGGAGTCTCCAGCCCAAGCATCATCAAACAGGTTAGTACTCCCACTAACAGGCTAACCCTTCCCCTACTGGTCTCTTTCACCGGTTACATTTGGGAGGTTTGAGCTTACATTGTCACCTGATATGAATAGAGGATATCTGCATTATTTAATGCAGTGATTACTTTGAACTGTATAAGAATCCTTAGTCATAATAAATTTTGTAGGCTTATGTTCCCTAGATATGATAATGATTTGATGTCCCTTGAATAGTCAGAGAAAGGTGTCTCAAGTTATTCTTCTTTGCTAACTGTCATTCTTTCCTGATACCTGGTTTTCATTCTGTCTGTTCCATTCTCTTTCTCTTTCTCAGGTTGCCATAACTGGTCAGTTGGGGGTGAAGGCCCAGGGTGGGGCGGGTATCCCGTTGACCGCCACTAATCTTCGCATCCAGGGCAAAGACGTTCTGCGTTTACCCCCATCTTCCATCACCACAGATGCCAAAGGCCAAACTGTACTGCGAATCACGCCCGACATGATGGCTACCCTAACCAAATCGCCCGTGGCAACCGTCAAACTCACGCCAGACATGCTGGGCGCGGCTACCACTGGCGCCACGGGCACCAAGAGCATCTCTGCCACGCTGCACGTGACCCCTCCCCATCCCTCTCTACCCACATCGTCCAACCCTGCCGTTTCCGCCATCGTCACGGAGACCAAGGCCACGTCTTCGTTGGGTACAGCCATGGGCACCGCCGCCACCCTGGTGAAGGTTCAACCCGAGCTAAAGGCAGCGTGCGATACGACCATACGGCTAATGCCAGCTTTGGCGGTTACCGTGGCCGACCCGAAAGCTCGCTCTTTCTCCACCGTCACCTCCACTGACTCTAAAGCGGGCACCACCATCCGTATCATGCCTGGGTTGGGGGTGATACCGCAGAAACAGGGCCAGGCGGTCACCACCGCCGCGGCTGCCACCACCACCAAACCCGCCACAGCCTCCTCGGGAGCCGCCACTGTTACCATAGCGACCAGCGGCGTGGTGGGGGCCAAAGGCGTGACGATCAGACCCCCTGCCGCCGGCTCAGCCATCACACTGGGCACAGGAGCCACCACTGTTAGACAAGTGCCAGTCAGCGCCACTGTGGTGGCCTCACAGCCGGTGAGGCTTCTCCTTACGACTCTGATGACTACATAAATGGTTTCATTTAAATCTCACAAATGAGTTACGGATTAACGTCGTATTTGTGCAATTTACATAGTTTTCATTTTACAAAACGTCATATTTTATCACAGAGATGATAGTGGTTTAGTTCCGTTTTTAAGAGAGAATTAGTCATTGAAAGTAACGTTAGACTCTCAGCTCCTTTCTTTTCAAAATTAGAATTTAAATGAACACTTTTTTTTTTCTTTTTTTGTGTCTGTTACCTTTACTCATGAGACACTCACTGTGGAAATCACCGGTCTTATTTTTTTTTTGTCTCTACAGGGAAAATTACCGGCCAGGATCACTGTTCCTCTCTCTGTCCTAAGTCAGCCGCTGAAAAACAAAAGCGTGGTCACTACACCCATTCTGAAGGGGAACATTGGCACAAAGTGAGCTCTACTCTTTCTTTCACTCCCACCTCACTCAGGCTTGTATTCTATCAGGTGTAGTTAGGCTCTATCATGCCAGTTTAGCATCTGTTATTGCTACTGTATACGGCCATGCATCATATGACGGGGACATAACTGTGTCTTTGATTTAATATAATTAGCACAACATGTCTTCGCTACTTGTGTCAAGTGATAGAGTGTGATTATGACACAGGCTACGGTTCAACACGTGGTTTTTACACAAGCTGTTGTTAAATGCCGGACCTTTCTCCATACGTGTTGAACAACATACGTGAGTGTCACAACTGTTTCACTTGCCTGTATTTTTAAGCAGCTTGGTACTGTAAAAACAAACTTTGAAAAATTCTTTTGTTTGACTTGGATTAAAAACACTACGTTGTAGGAATTTTAAACTATTTTGTTTGTGGATTGTGCAAAACCACATTAAACATGCTAACATGTTCAAATACCAAAATGTAACAGCAGGCACATCAAAGATAGGAGCTGATCTTGATAAAGTATGTCAATCAGAAGTATTCAGTAAAATATAAAACAATACATAGTTTTGGTGCATGTTTATTCGTGCATCAGTCTCTCTCCTGTCATGCTCCAGTCGGAATGTATGGTCAGCTCCACGTTACACAGCAAAAACTCAACGCTCATTGACAGTTTTAGTTTTAGTTTTAGTATGTTGTGTAGAACCAGCCCTCTCTGTCCAGCTCTGCTGGAGGTTTCCATGTTGTTTACTGCAGATTAATGATCTACTGAACTGTGCATACCAACATACCAGGGCATATTCTAGCAGGTGTGTCAAACATGAAGCTCAGTGTTTGTTACAGCTGTGTTATGTCACTTGACTAGTGTCACTTGACAGGATGTGATAGGAGCCAGATAAGAGTTATACTGAGTTTGTGACTCGGTCATGTTCATGTGTAGGGACCATGTCAAATAAAAACTTACCATGACTCTATCTACCAACTTGCCAACCAACCTGTTTTCTCTCTCCCTCTCTCTCTTTCTCTCTCTCTCTCTCTCTCTCTCTCTCTCTCTCTCAGTATCAGTAGTCTGGGCAGAAACATTATTCTCACTACCATGCCAGCAGGCACCAAACTCATTGCTGGGAACAAGCCTGTTAGCTTTGTGACCGCTCAGCAGCTCCAGCAGCTCCAACAGCAAGGCCAGGCCACACAGGTCAGTACATCACCCATCAGCTTTCTAGATCCTTCTCATGCTCATAGATATGAGGCGGGAAAAAAGTTTCAAAAAATCAATTACTGATGGATATCCACATTGTCATATTTTATATCACTGATGAGTATAGCATGAAGAATAGTGGATCTTGTCACAAATGCTGGATTTGTGGCAGAATTTTTTTTTTCCCCTGGATATTACATCTATATGTCTGTGTTGTCCCCCAAAAAATCTAGGGGGGTGTACTTGGGATTGTTATGTGGTCTAATGATACAAGTTATATAAAGGTATTACAAATGTCATGTCATGTGGTCTAATGATACAAGTAATATAAAGGCATTACAAATGGCATTACAAATCGCCAGAAAAACATAATGCTACAACACTTAATGCTATGAATACTCAGTCAGGCTGAACTCAGAGGTCAGTGTTGCTCAGTTGGCATATCAGTGCCACTGTCTACTCTTATGGACAATCCCATTCAAAACTGCTGAACTGAACTGTACTGAATGAGCTCTGGTCATGCCCTGCTGTTAAAGGCAAAATGAGCACAAACAGATGATGCACACTGTGTTTTAATGAATGTAACCTGATACCCACAGCCTTTAGGAACACTGAAATGTCTGCCGCTCTAAACAAGCCCTACTGAAAGGCAGTTTTTCAACTAGAATTTCCGTCGACAGCGTTAGCTATGTTAAATAGTCGACAGTACGTGAGCTGAATGACTTGTCGTTCAAACAGGGATTACCTGGGTTTGTTACCTCACAGCCCTGTCCTTCTGTGGCACCATACAGCTATCTGTGAATTCTTATCAGGAATAAGAACAGGTCCATAAAAATCCTTTTAAAATGAAAATAACAAAGCAATACAACTGTCAAGTGTGTGTTGTAGCAGTTCTTAGGGCACGATGCAT
Organism: Chanos chanos; assembly: GCF_902362185.1. Lineage (NCBI taxonomy): Eukaryota > Metazoa > Chordata > Actinopteri > Gonorynchiformes > Chanidae > Chanos > Chanos chanos. Next base: position 31,618,117 of record NC_044502.1, read on the forward strand.
TCCCTCTGTTTGAGGTGAAGAGCCAAAAATTCTAATTATATATGTCTGTGGCTTTGGTTTTGTGATTATAATATGGATCCACCATTTTAATGCTTATGAAATAAAACCGTGCTCAAACTGAAATGAGAGACAGTTTATGCAGAGTTTCTATATGAAAACAGTTAAGCCCAAAAAACAGTTCACTTACGTATCTGCAAACTACCATTTCTTAACAGTTGCTGTACAGTTGACAAAAAGCATACAGATTCATTTTAAAGGTAACATTGAAGATGTGGTTTTGTGGTACTCCAGCTTGAAGACAGAATTGACCAGTTAAGACCAATCAACCAGATCTGTTTTCTTATCACAGCCAGAGTTCTTAGTCCACAAAACGTTACTACATCTGATGTAGGGCACAGCTTCTCCACGGTAACAGTGACCTCACCAGAGGAGAGCTTGAAATCCACATTCGACTGAGTCATTTTCCATGATTAGCTCAGGAGCTATTGCAGTCAGCCGTGCGCAGTTAGGTTGCATGTTGTCCGTGTTTGTGGACATACTATGTTCATTTAAATAATTCTTATGTTTGGATAAGTTTTATGTCACGGATGGTTTATAAGTGTCTCTTTGAGTTCACGTTGTTTCGTTCAATTGTACACACATGATTTGTTTAAACACACAAAAAAAAAACAGTGATGGGAAGTAAAGGCTGTTCTGTTTGTCGACTGGTTTTCTCGTGCCGTTCTGATCACGGTGTGCAGTGCTGATGCAGAGCAGATGAACCTGGTCTTTTAATGACACACAGGCGCATAAAAAGAAACTTTATTACTGTTTGTTCTGTTTATGCTGGGTGTTGTCATTGAACTGCTTTTTTACCATCAGGAACAACTTGACTGTCGTAGTCTGTCAGCCCAGACAGAACATCCCTCTGTCCAGTGTGATTTTTAGTGTATCGTTGAGTCACAGTGTCTGTTTACTCTCTCACTGCGATGCAGGTTCGAATCCAGACTGTCCCAGCTCAGCAGCTGCAGCAGCGTACCACGGCTAGCTCCCCAAAATCAGTGTCCACTGTGGTAGTCACCACTGCCCCCTCACCGAAAAGAACACCTGACCCCCAGTGAGTCCACCAGTCAGACCTGAAGGACGTTTAGTCAAACACTGTCTGTCAGAAAGTTCTGGAACAACATCTCACAACTTGTCAACTGACCCCCAGTGAGACCACCAATCAAACCTGAAGGACCTCTAGTCAAACTGATTTTCAGAAAGTTCTGGAAGGGTCTCAGAGGGTCTGTCCAGAACATGATGCTTGGGGAACCCATCACTCAGTGGTTTTGATTGTGACATCCTCTATGGACATTGGGCTTTGGTTTGTTCATTACCATTTAAGGACTCTGATATGAAACAGTAAAGCAAAAGGCTTACATTACTTTTCACATTCATGTCATAATGGACCATTGTTCCCCTTAGGCAAAGACTGGTGTTGTTGTGTGTTGCTTGTGTCAGGGATTCTCAAGGGTTCCAGGATAAATGTTGTTTGTTTTTGCATTGACAAAATCTGTTGATATTCATGTTGGTTTTTGTTCAAGATGAAACTTTGTATTTGACTACTTCTGTTAATATAGCTTGTGTAATTGTGTATACTCAACGGAGATTTCTCAACTAATAAGAATTGTTAGATCAAAAATGGTGTGGAATTAATGGTAAATTCAGTCATTTGATAACAACAAAGAAATTGTTAACCTGGGTGTACTTTTTTCCACCTGTCTCCTAACTTTTACCTCCTAACATCTTTATAAAAATGTTTTAAAGCTATGTTCAACGTTGTTCATTTAAAGCTTCGCTTGAGAGTCAGGGTACTTGGCTCACTTAAGGATGAAAACCATTTATTTGCATTTGGACTATCTCACTTTTGTTTTGCATGTCAGCACCAATGCTATAGGTCAGCTCACCACTATCTAGATCAGCTCTAAGGATGTTAGGGGAGCAACAGTTGAGTGGGAGCAAAAGTTTATGTATGCTACAGCTTCACAGCCTAGCCCTTACCTAGCACCACGGGATTTCTTAGCAGCAAAGTATGTCACATTGAAAAGCAATATTTCAACCTATACACAGTGAGTCGTGAAAAGACAACGCTTTTGGTAAACATAGTATGGCCCCGCACAAAGCAGCAAATGGTAATAAGTAATGCTGGCCACATGTGAGTAATTTACAACAGTAAGTTTGACTAGGAGGCCAGGGCGCCGTTTTGGTTAGGTTTTTGTTTTAAAAATAACCCTGCTTCATTATTTATTGAGGCATCAAACAGGTCTGTCTGGTTTTGAAAGGGTAGTGAAGCCACAGAACAACACACTGACGACCAGCCACACATCTTGGATGTCACACACCAGCTAGGACACGTGCCGTTTTGAAAAAAAAACAAACTTTATTTACATAAACCATTCATTCAAACCAGCATTTTCATCTCACTGCACTGAGGAATATAGGATTGAGAAGATTCCACAATGATTTTTTTTGCTGTCTTTATTAAATAAAATCTAATGGTTGCATAATATTAGGAAGCGAGAAAAGAAGAAATGTCTTGTAGTCTTTGGCGTTGTTCATGACTTCATTCGGGTTATTTGTTTTTCTACATCGGAAGGTCCTTCTACTCTTCATCAGAGTCCTGGAGCAGAGCCTTCTGAGTGCTAGTGTCAGAGAGAGCGCTCTTTCGAAGTCCGATCTCGATTTGATCTCTCTGCCCCGCACCACGTCTCCTCATTGCACTGTGGAGAGTGAAAAGAATGAAATGATGTTTTAGTAGAAAGAATCTCCTGAATGCTATTATTATTATTATTATTATTATTATTATTATTATTATTATTATTATTATTTCCACAGGCTAAACAGAAACTTAAGGAACAACAGGATGGTGGGCAGCTTTAGTCTTAGTTTCACTAATTTCCTTTAGTCTCTGTCGAGACGTTACAGCCAATCACAACTTAGTAGATCACATGGATTTCACAATCATTTTACGTCTGTCCTGAAGGGGCAAATGTGCATGTCTCTGGAGTAAAACCCTCAGCAGCGTTTCCACTTAGCATGATGTGTGGCAAATCAGCCTTAAAGCAGTTGTGATTTTCCTCCTCTGGGCTTCAAATTCAAACACTGTTGCATAGCAACACACGCTCACCAAAAAACAATGCTGTAGTTGATGCCAACGATGAGCAGTGCCACGGCCAAGTGCCAGCAGTAACACATGGTGATGAACATGAGGTTTCCATGATCTTTTTCGTTCCATTCAGGTCCACGCAATGGGAATAGCACAAAGCCAATCTGAGAGAGAGAGAGAGAGTCACCTTTCATTCAAATCCTGTTTTAGCTGTAGCTGACACGTAATGAAAACAAAGAAATACCAAATTCTGATCTAAAACAATGTGAACCTGTTCCCTCCCTGTGACCATTAGAACAGTGGGCCAATGAGCCAGTAAGTCTATGTGTTTTTTGGAAATCTATCAACCAGCCAGTAACTAATGCTTTGCAACTTATTCAAAGAACCAATCTATGGTCACAGATTAATGTAGGGGTGCCATGAAAACCACCTGAGACTTACATTGGCCCCTCCCAGACCGAGTCTGGCCCTCCCCATGTAACTGTTATAGTTATAAAAGCACTTGCTGTAGCATTGACATTACTTGATAAAACCAGGTTCCCTGGAGGATGGCCAGACTGCTCCTGGTCAGCTCTAGGATTGGATGGTCCAGGATAAACACCTCCAGCATGGTGCTTGCCACTCCGCCAAACACGGCAAAAAGCAGCAGAGAGTGTATGTGTGTGTCCAGAGGGGGGCGATTGTGGACGTGAAAGTAGAAAAGGAATCCTGCAGCGAGTGAACATACACAAAGTATTTAGTTCAGCCAGAACGACAACAAAGAGTCATTAATCACATCAGCACTTTGGTTAGCAGTTTTGACTTTAGCTGGAGTACATATGTGTCGTCGCGGTACAAATTTAATGTACAAAAATACATTTCAACAAATCAACATTTTGAATCATTTTTACACTTTAAACATATGCATTTTGACATTTTCATCATAGACTGAGATTTTGTTTGGACCGAATGATAGACATCACTGCAGGGTTTTCTACTGCTGCACTTGGACAAACAATTTTCATGGAAATAAATACAATTGTTGAATCAGCACCTTCCACAAAGAGAGCCAGAGACAGAGCCATGCGATCCAGGCCTTTCGGAACTGGGAGAGAGGACGCACAGAGGACGTCTGCGATGCCAGAGATGCCAAAGAAAAGGTACATGGTGCTGTGTTGCCAGTTCATCAGTTTCACCCAACCGTCATTGTACAGGTGGGCGTGAGGTCCGTCGGGCACAAACTGCTCTGCCATGATGCCTAAAACAATGGCACCAATGTCACCATCAGTCAAAACCTAACCCACATAATGCCGTGTTTATTAAAGTCATTTATGAAGCAATGCGTAATCGGTATGTCTTTAAAATAAGCAAATCTTTTTTTGTTGAGTAGAAGGTGCACCCCTTACTTGTTACTATGTAACCTGTTCCATTATTCATTATTCCATTATTAATTATTAACTTCACAACTGCATAACGTAGAGGAGAAAGATTTTTTTTTCTTTATAACTAACTATTTCTTAAATGGCTGGTGATCAGTAAAGGGGCATTGGCACAAATATGTGATCTCTAACAGGTGTGCAGGAGGAATGAATAATTATTGCTGTGGGGACAGCCTTCATTTATAAAACAGGCACATTGCGTCATTGTACTACTGCCTGTGCAGGTTGCCTGTCTACATTGCTTTCATATTTCTGTGCTCATGGAGGTGTTGTGGACCACGGGTAAAAACTCTTGTATGTGACACCACACTTACATGAAAAGTGTGTTTCTTTCATGCAGAAATTGTATCTTGACTGTACGTCAGCTGAGAAAACGGAACCGGGAAATTTTCAGTGGACAGTTCACACTCACCGACAAAGGAAAAGAAGATCTTGATAGCTCCCTCAATGAGATCTATCCTGGTGAAGAAAAGCGGAAGTTTTTGTCTTCTCCCATGCAGGTTATTCTTCCAGCACTGACGCATGGGATACTTCACCGACCACCACAGGCCAAAGAGAAGGAAGAAACTTCCGGGCAGTGCATGTCCTTTAAAGTTAGCCATCTTCTCTTTCACCTCTGCACCTGAGATACTTACAGTGAAACAGGGGAATTAAGTCAAATGAGAATTCTGAGTGGTCAAACATAAGTCAGCCACTCTATCATGATCATAGCTGGTTGGGGGTAGGAGTCAAGTAGGTCATTTGACCTACCCCCAAAAACAAGTCAAAGTAAAAGTCAGTTCAAACAAATCATTTAATAATATAAAGGTACCCTTGGGGAAAAAACAAACAAACAAAAAACAAACCAAAAAAATGCCTCACTCCTTTAAGTAGTCTGGCCACAGCCCTGTCTTTGTCTAATAAAAATTTGAAAGTACACAAAACTTCATAAAAGCAAGATGATCTCACATCATCAGTGAACCACAGTGAATGATCTGTGACCACAATACCATTCACAAGCGCCTTTCTCTGTCAGAGGAGGAAGTTAAAGAACAACAACAAAAACACCAAAAAAAAAAGTGGTTCACTACTTTTAGTAGACTGGCAACAAAATGAATAAATTTGAAAGTACACAAAGCTTCATAAAAGCAAGATGATCTCCCATCAGTGAACCACAGTAAATGGTCTGCGACCACAACAGAAGAAGAAGAAGAAGAAGAAGAAGAAGAAGAAGAAGAAGAAGAAGAAGAAGAGGAGGAAGTGGAAGAAGAAGAAAAAGTACTTTCATTGATCCCTGTGGGGAAATTCATCCTCAGCACTTAACCCACTAAATACACACACACTAGGAGCAGTGGGCAGTCACAGTACACCGCCCAGGAACCAGCTCCAGTTCTTTTTTCCAGTGCCTTGGCCAAGGGCACTGACAGGAGTATTAACCCTAACATACATGTCTTTGATGGTGAGAGGAAACCGAAACACCCGGCGGAAACCCACACAAACATCGGGAGAACATGCAAACTCCACGCAGAACGGACCTGGGGTGGCCGGGATTTGAACCAAGGGCCTTCTTGCTGAGGCAATACCCCACTTCCTTTCACGTGCCTTTCTCTGTCACTACTTTTTTGTGTAAGGTTTAGAGACAATTTCTAACCAAAGAACAGTGAAACATTTCAGATGGTGTTAGAAATTAGTTGTGTGTTGTGGGCACACCAGGAGATAGTCGACTTTCGCTGTAAGCGACAGACTAATTCCCATCCGTGAATTTATGAACAGTTCTTATCTTATTTTCATGTAGGCTAAAATCAGCGCGTCTTTAGCTTCGTGTCTGAGATGCGTGCGATCAGGGCGCACGCAGAAAAAAGCATTCTAGTCAGTCGAGTTTTTCACGGCAGGTAGGATCCGGCAGTCCTGTATAGTCTACCTTACGTCTTTTCAATTACAATCAGGTTTAACGTGTTCATCTCCCGAGAATTGAGTCTGTGTCTCTAACGAAGACACGCTACATTTTCAATAGAAATAATTAATTAGGAGGTAAAATAATGCTAAATAATTATAAAATGTATACATGAAGCAGTACATGAGTTAATGAAGACGCAGATTCCAGAACAAACAATCCAGAAGAGTTAACGTCTTATGTAGCCTGTTGCGGCGATGAATACGAACTTTTCTATTTAATACGAGTCACTTCAAACAATTAAAGATATTTGTATCCATCATTTTGGCTGTTTAAATGGAAAACAAAGCGCAAGCATTGTATGTATTTTAAAGCTTGCATTTTCTGTCCTCGTGTTTTGCCAAATATTTGTCATGCGCCTATTTGCTAAAACACAACGAATCAATCACAAACTTAGAATTAACGACTTTAAAAATCTTACAATGAGCTTTAAGTTTTCTTCGCACAAATCTTACCTTGGTTAAGGTGTTGACACGGACGGACTCAGCCCTTATTGTCTTGTGGCGGAGATCACAAGGTTACCTGCATACTGCGCATCTACCTGTTCGCTTACTGCCTCTATGTTACAAGACTAGATGCCGCATTTCCTGTTCATGATATGCTGAAATTGACAGTCCTAGGCTTCAAGAACTGTTAACTGCAATAGAATAATTAACGGACTCTACTTCCTGTTACTACATTCAGCAATCGGATTAGGCCATCCATTTAAAATTAAATCGTTTCAAGACTGTTGATGAGATATCAAACATACATATAGCTGTATTATTCGAACACTTGGGATCGTGGACTTGTGTTAGAGTTTCACATAGCACCCGCACATGTGTTCACAAACCAGTTATAATGTAAAATATCAGTAAATATGCTGCCTGTCGCTACCTCACTGACATGATGAAAAACAAGGAAAACCTATGAATATTAGATCCAGGCTAACTGATTTTTCTCTTTTAACAGCGTTTAAATTGGATTAATGTTGTTCTTTTAGTTAATCAATAAACCACCTCTAAAGAAGTGAATAGACATGGTGAGGCTGGCTTGCAGAGAGGACTTTGCACTCCCTCCCGAGATATGTTTTTAATACTGCCATTACATCTGTCACGAAGTCTCAACATAAACATGTTCTTTTTTATTGCACAATCCATATACAAATATTAAACCACACCTACAGGTATGTAGAAAATGTATTTGCAGTACGAATGAGCCGTATGATCCAGAATTCTAATAATGCTTGAAAGGTAGTTTAAAAAAGAACAAAAAACAGAAAAATAAACAACAAACAAACACAAGGAAATATTGCACGAATAACTGAAGTGAGTTTATAGCGTGGTTACAAAATAACACAGAAAATCTTCTTCTCTCTGAATGGGTTTTCGGATGAAGGCACTGGGGTGACCAGGGGGTCCTCTTTGGCATGGGCTTCACAGAAGGCCAGGAGTTCTGCAGCTGCTTTGGACACCTGCACAGAGAGAGAGAAACGCTGGCTACGTATGTCCTCTGGTTTTACTGAGGCATTTTGGCAACACCAACTTGTAATGACAGAAAAAAGCACCACAAAACTAAAGTTGATGGCCTTATGTCATATTCTTGTATATGCCCACTTTGTTATGGTTAGTTTGTTTGTTATAACAATTACATACAGGTGTAATTTTAACTCAGTAGATATCAGAGGTGAAGAACTTAACATTACATCTGGAGCAATAAAGGAATGAGTACAATTAGATAACTATAAATAATCTGATTTGGATGCCATTTTCCAGTTATGATGTTTACAGTAAAACACAGACGACCATAAAAAAGACACTAGAGATCTCTATGACTGGTCACTAATATACCGCATAACAGCATGAAAGATCAGATCAGATCAGAACCTCTCTCAACTTCTCCATTTATCTTGCCATTCATTGGTTGCTCAGTTCCTGACAAAATCATATGATTATGAGAAGAATATTGTATTCCTGATAATACTTAAAATGTTTCTACAACTGTCTGGGCACATTCTTTCTTTCTTTCTTCCTTTCTTTCTTTCTTTCTTTCTTTCTTTCTCTCTCTCTCTCTCTCTCACCATCATCCTGTCGATGTTGACCTCCAGTTTCAGCTGTTCCACAGTTTTGCGAGCGTCTGCGATCTTGGCCATGTTGTTGGACATCCTGATCTTGTTGGAGCTGTTTCTTCAGCCCTGAACACAGTACCTTTACTGATGAAACAATGTATTTGAAAAATTTCCCCAACACCAATTGAATATCCTCTGAAGTGTTTACCCCCCCAAGATCGAGATCATACTTTGCTGTTAGACTCTAGAGTCTGGGTGGCAGTACTTTAAACAGTAATTGTTTTTTTTCCTTCTAGCTGGGCCTCAGCTGGTAAATGCACAGTTGTACCCTCAGTGGGAGATGGTACAGGACTGCAGTTGTACTCAAGAGACTGAAACTCACCTGCTTACCCTGTCCCAGACCTGTTTTTTTCACTAACCTTCTCATTAAGGCCTGATTTGTGCTGTTAGCTCAGCATGATGCCACTATTCAGTTGCGAACACCATTTCATGGCAGAATTAAACCAGAAACCCAATAAAAAAAGAGTAAGCAGCATATCATTGAAGGCCATTGTTAACATTTATGGACCATTTTACCCTCCATTTTAAATGAAAGAATTCTTGCAATGTTTTTGTCACAAGTAAAATTATGGTAGCATACTGTGCTAACAAGAGTTATCGTAGGGATTGATAAATACAAAATGATAACGTTTCATTAATCACACAGCCATGCTTGAACTATCCCATGCTATCCGTAATCTTGTCTGGCAATAAGAGAACAAGCAGATACAGATAGACTACTGTTTGCTTTGCTCACAAAGGAGCAGTGAGTGTGCAACATCACAAATCTATCACAGATACAGCCAACAGAAGTGTGTGTATATAGTATTATGTGGGTTTCCCGATAAAAGACTTACCACGCTATGTGAAGAAGATGCTAGTTCCAGGGTTCGAGCCGGTGGAATGGGTGGATTTGATGTTGGTGTCTCAGGTACACTCCTCCAGCCCCCAGAATGGAATGAGAGGAGACAGAGGAGTATAATGGAAGGAGGAGGGATGGGAAAGGTTGTCTGCTCTCCTAATTAGCTCTCTTTCCTCCCCTCATATCGCGCTGAATAGTCGAGTCCCTGGCTACATGGGGTGTGACCTTATATCTCAAACGCATGTCAGGATGTGTGACAGACATGTGGCAAAATGGGATCTGCTATCTGCACCATTCATTTTAGCCATGCCGGGTGGTTTAAGAAGATATTAACAGCTGTTTTCACCAAATTATGTTCTGTGAAAATTGAGTATTAGAGTAACTGACGTCCTTAAGCCCAAAAGTGATGGGCACAGTTTCATCTAAAAGGAAAAAGCATAAATCTAGATTTAGAGAAGAGTGTTGGTTGCAGGGTTGTGAATTTAACCATGAGGGCAATGGTTTAGAGTCTTATGCCATGTTACCAAGAGCCCCAGGGCTGGAAAACACCACCAGAGACGTGCCTAACCCCTCATCCCACACACAGTCTCTGCCAACAGTTATTTCCTTCTAACAACATGAGGCATCTGACAAGATTCAAGAGCTGCTCCTTTCCAGTTGATCAGTACATGTACAGATCTCAAATATGGATTTCATTCAGCCATTTAGCAACGTTCCTATTTATTTATTTATTTTTTTAAAATTAAAACAAGAGAGTTCTGGTACATGATTCTAAAATGATACTGTAATGTGCTACCAGGTTTCGAGACCCTCCCTTTTAGTACAGTCCTAACTAGCAGTACCTGCAGGGTGCACGGGCAGGGTTGCTGAAGCCACTGCAGGGGGCTGAGAGCTCACCTCAGGGAGTTTAATGTCAAGAGTCTCATTAGCGGCTCTTCTGGTATGTTTTTTAGTCTTTATGTCAACATGGGGTGGGGGGTAGGGGGGGGCACACACTTCAGCCATATCACTAAAAAAAGACTGATTTGGGCACTTATTGTCACTTACCGTCAAACAATTTTGATTGGATGATCTAAACTAATACATGATTGTACATGATGAGAATAAACTAATTCCACCAACAATTCTTAAAAGACCAAAAACGATTCAGAAATCTCAGTACATAATTAACTGAAATCTTCTCGTAATCATAAATTTGGCCGGGGGAAAAAATGGCTTGGTCTCTCACCTCTGATATAGCAGATCCTCTTTTTGGCATTTAGTGGAACACTTGAACGTCACATACAAATAACCTTTATTTCTTTCTCAGCTTTTTCTTGAAGCAGCAGATCTAAAAGGACCAAATTATAACTGAGTACAACATCAGTTCACCCTGGTCTCCGATCCAAATCACAGAGACATATAACTGAACCAATTTAATACTACACCAAGCATTTGAAGACTTGGAATATATATTTGGGCCAGGTCTGATTTTTGAGAATTTGTTTTGACCCTTTCTTCTCACAGCAAGTTATTCAATAATCTACTGTGTCAGTCAGTCACACTATTTTTAGTCATTTTTCTGGGAGGTAGCTGATAATATAACCTGTCAAGTAGCTGATTTTTTTTTTTAAGAAATACATAGCACGACACACTTGTACTGGGGAGTTATACATTATATTTTGAACAAAAAACAACTTAGTAGCTTTTTCTTTTTAATTATTTTTTAATGTGTGTTTCAGACATGGTTCGACAGCTGTTATCCAAGGTTGAAATATTTGTATTTGATTTTAACTGTTGGTTACAAAGATACCAATCTTTGGCCAATGTACATTTTTTTTAATGGAGCAATTGTGATATGTCCTGTAGAATTCGCATGATCCTGTTTTCTCAAGCAGTAAGTTCTCTGTCATTCACAGCTGCTTACTTCAGTCCTGTTCATAGCTTTTCGCCTGAATCGGTTTGGTTCACCTTCACTGCATCTAGCAGACGCAGTAATATGCAGAGATGTCGTTATTCCAGTTTCCAAAGAGACCTTGGCCTACGTCTCTTAGACGGGGCTGGATGCCCGCAGTGAACTTTCTCTTGCTTCCCTCCTTCCTGGCAAGGGACCAAACAGTGAGGGTACAGGATCTGGACACCACCAATGAGGAGATGCGGTTGTTCCAGCGCCATGGGATAATCGGCACGTCATCACCGGGGTAGGCGTCCAGGTACTCTCCTCCACAGCTCTGCTCGTAGTAATAATTACTGTCCTCAAACATACGGGCACAAACTTTGGCACCGCTGGCATCTACCAGAGTATTTGGTTCAGGGCACTGGGCATAGAGGCCCTGAATGCTCGAAACACAGATTAGCAGAGCAATGAGCAACCTCATGTTTTCGCTCGGACGTGTGAGTAATGCATTGCAACTACTGCTGCCTTATATAGCTGATCCTTGAGGCGATGTGGGAACAGAAAAAACGGCGACAGATGTCATGAAGGTTAACATTTTGGGGATAATATGCTGCTTTAACTGTTCAGATAAAGGTCATTATGAAAGAGAAGTGACGTGAATGAGAAGAAAAGATACCGTCTACTTGGAAGAATACAGAAGTTACGCAAAACTAAGTTGAACCAAGAATGAAGTGAGATAAACAGGCTACCTTAGTACAATATTTGGCTAGTGTGTGAGTAACCCATTGAAGAAGTCAAATACCTGCAACATGGACAGAGTATTGCACTTTCAACATATGATACATTTACCTTGTATTTTGCACAGCATAGTATTATTCAATGTCAATTTTTAATTTTGCAGCACAGTGGGTAGTGCTGTCGTCTCACAGCAAGAAGATCCTCGGTTCAATTCCTGGCCTTTCTGTGTGGAGTTCTTTGTTTCCTCCCACAGTCCAAAGAAATGCAGGCCAGGTGAATTGGAGATACTTAATTGTGTGCATGAACGTGTTTGTCTGTGTGTCTGCCCTGTGATGGACTGGCAACCTGTCCAGGGTGTTTCCCTGCCTTTCGCTTAATGAGCACTGGGATAGGCTCCAGCACCCCCGTCACCCTGCTTAGGATAAGCACCTTAGAAAATGAATGGATTTTGAATTTTTTTGGTTGTGAAAAATAATCTGTGCATGAGAACAGGCTGCACATCATCAGTATATTTCTGCTTATAAACATTATGAAGTAATCTTAAGAATTTTACAACAGCACATATCGTAAATATAAAATGCTCACAAATCATCTGAGGTAAAACACATAATCATACCTAGTATTCTAACTTCTATGATTAATATTTGAATAGGTGCAAATTATACAGAATGATGGGGAGTATTTCACAAACCAGAATTTCTCAGGTAGTTGGATTCTTGAGCCAATAATCAAGACTGTACAATAGGAATCCTCTTATATTAGACCTTTTGGCTCTAGTTAACTGAGAAAGCCTGCATCACCAAATCCACCCCAACATACATAAACACTGAACTGCAACAGGGGTAGTTTGGGGATATATTTGTAGACAATAATATGTCTCACTTTTCTATCTACAGGGTGCTTGTGTTTTGATAACTTTGAGGCCAGATTCAAAGGGAAGCTATGCCACTACTCGTTCATGCACTGTGTAAATAAGATTGGGGTGCAAACATTTCAAGGGCATCTCTTGAGACTCCACAACCTGTAACTGAAGACTGGGTGTTCTCACGGGGTAAATCTAAACAAGGTTAATTACCCTAAACCAGCCACACTTTCATCATTCTGATGTGAGACTTTCATAGACTTCATTACAGTAATTTTACTTGGTTTGAAAGAACAACAAAACATGAAAATAACAGTAAATTAAAATAGCTAGCAGAACTATGTTAAAAGCAACACAACACATTCTCGAGGACAAATACTGAAAAGACAACATATTCATGCAGTGGATTAAACCATCATTTGGTGACAAGTTTTTAAGTATTAAATTGTCAATGCCACTCTTGCTGTTAGTACAGACTGAAATGAAGATGACAAAGACAAGAGGACTGCTTTATTATCATTATTATTATTATTATTATCATCATCACCACCATTATTATTATTATTATTATTATTATTATTATTAATAATGAGAAGAAGAAGAAGAATTTTATATTGTAATATTTTTCCTACTCTTCAGCTGCGCCTTATAATGAGAAAGCGGTTTGCTAATTTTAGAAGTGGGCCTAACTGACCAAAATACACATCGTTTCTAGGTCTATTTATCTGCCGTATATCTTTCTGAAGAGGATCTCTGTAAATAATTTGTAACCATTTCCTATGATCAAAGAGAAAATCTGGAATATGAAACTAGAGGAAAGGACAGGAAAGCTATAGGATTGTGGACCAATGATGTTTTTTGGTATTGAGACTTTTGCATTGCTGCTGCCACTTATTTCAACCATAGGACTGTATGATAAAAGACCACACACTGTACAATCATTTGTGACAATAAAGACTTGGCTTTGCTGGACAAAATGTTCACTGGTGAAGAACAACTGAGCCATTCAACAATGGCTCAGAGGATATACTAACTGTCTTCCCTCACACACGACGAATACACTCTGTTGGTGTGTATGGTCCTGCAATGCCATCTAGTCAGAGGTGAAACTAAAAATTCTGAAAAAACTTCTGAAACATCCCATTGCAAGAGCGGATACAGACCCTAAAGATATAATCACAAAGGAAAATTCCTGACATCAGAGTGAGGCTGAGCGGCCTGTTTACTTAAATGTCACGTCCATTGTCAAGTTGCAAAGCTCACTATGTGTTCTCACACAAAAGTATGTATGTATATCCATGTATATGGATTTGTTTGTTTAGTTAAGTATTATGGCTAATAAAGGTATAAGTCCCTTGAAACCTCTCCTCTGCAAGAACAAATCAGTTTCATTTCACATGTACCTGAGCAACAACTTAATGTAGCAGAAGTATTTAATTATTTCTTATTTATTAATGGTGTAATGGATTTCCATCTAAATTTTAATTTTAATTTTTAAGTCATTTCCACTTTTGTCAAGGTGCAGGATGGTTCCACAGTATTGTCACTTACAGCTTGAGGCAGGTGGATGAATTGATGGTCAGATGAATGTAAGAGGGCTATCTGAAGGGTTGAGAGGCTAGGCCCACAGAACAAGGTGCAAATAAACAAATTATAAAGAAGTTTATAACAGTACATTACGCAGAAATTTTCTGTTGTGCTTGAAATTTTCTGTTGCGCTTGAAATTTTGATTGATTGATAGTAATAAAGCTGAAATATATTTTGTTTCAGTTGTTAGCACTGACCATGCTACTTCCAAACATTGGCAAAACTGGAGAAAAAAAGGTATCAGATTCCCATTAATTTTCTACGTTCAAGTTTACTATTTCACAACTGACCACAAGGTGGAGCTGACACAAAAGTATCAGTCCTAAGGGAAACACTCCCCAGTACACTTAAATAGTTTTAACGATAGTTTTTTCAGTTCCAGCCTCACAAATGGAATCCACCATTTAACCCATCTGCACCCAGTGATAGGGAAGAAGTAGTCTGTTTCATACTGTGCTTGTCTATAGCCATTCTATACCTGCTTTACAGTCATTTACACATTTATATGTCAGATTAGAATTCATAAGGTTTAGAGATAAGAGTTTGACGAATGATGATTAACAAAAAAGCTAAAGCAATTTACGTTCACTTTTATAATCTGACATTGAACTCAAATTGCTCCAAAATGTACATCATTACCACATGGTAACATGGCGTGAGGATCATGACAGAAACAGGGTATTACAAATGGTTAGTGTTCATCATGATCACACTGTGGTGATTTGTGGTCAGGTGAGAAATAGATATGGTCACACATCCCAATGATTTAACAGTCTGCGGCAGCTGGGGCTACGGACAGACTCAGATAAGCATCTTATGACTAGGAAAAGCTACC
Organism: Chanos chanos; assembly: GCF_902362185.1. Taxonomy (NCBI): domain Eukaryota; kingdom Metazoa; phylum Chordata; class Actinopteri; order Gonorynchiformes; family Chanidae; genus Chanos; species Chanos chanos. Next base: position 31,633,442 of record NC_044502.1, read on the forward strand.
ACTGCTCAGATATAAACTTTTGACACAGACCATCAGAGATATTCAAATGTTCAAATGTTCAGAGATATTCAAATCCGACGGTGGTCAAATAATGACACTTTCCAAAGTGCCACTTACTGCCACCTCATTATTTTGTACAAACACAACCACAAGAAACACATCATGGAAACACAGCAGTCACGAATGGTCTTATTTTATCTGTTGTACACAGACAGACTGAATAGTCACTCAGCAAGCACTAAACATGGCAAGTCATTGAGCTGACCTTTAAAAAGTTTACAACAAGCTAAGATGGACAGAATCTGCTTAGAGAGAAAGGAATGTCTTAGAGGAATCACTGTAATAACCATGACATTGGTACTCCCATTGAAAGCATGAGCAATTACAGATTAAAGCCTGAAAAAAAAAAACATACTATGTAACTGGACATGATGGACAAAAGACGAGTTGGACGATGGCCAGACAGGAAGAGACGGAACAGAGAGCTAAGTGGAGGCAGATGTGACACTTGTCCTCTTTTAGAAGCCAACACTGCCCACCATTGTTTTTACTTATACGTAACCCACCCATACTGATTTGCAGTGATGGAATGGACTCTCTGCAATGGAAGCATTAACTGCACATCTATCTAAAATGCCAAATGTCACTGCAAGACACTGCATACTAGCCATCTACGGCCATCTTTTGGGAGATCTATCTTCTCAAAGTGCTCTACTGTGTGTGCAGATCAGTCTTGAAAGCTGCAAATGGGTGAAATAAAAGTCACGGACACCAACGGGTTCACTGGCTGAACACATGTGTCTGACTATACCTTCCTACTCCCCTTGATCTCTGCCATTGATCTCCACCACAATAAAACATATTCAAAAACACTGAAACCCTTTTCTGTTCGTACACTGTACTTTTATTTGTCCATTCTTATTCATTTACTTATTTCTTTATTTTTACATCTGTTCATTTCATTAATATGTATGTAGGTCACAGCCACTTACCTACAACCAATGTTTCTTGTTCTTCTTGCTATCTTCTGTGGTGTGTCCAAAATAGTTACCTACATACATACATACACACAGGTGTAATTAGAAATTCTGTGACTGTATGTTGTGGCGTTGATGTAAAAATCAGCCATATAGCTTTTGGGAGTATACAACATTAATGTTTGACCATAATAATGCATTTGTAATTAATTTTACTGAATTATTGAAATGATTATTAACATATGTACATAGTTTTACAATCGCAGTTTTCTCCATGATTCTAGTAAATCATTCTTAAATCTACAGTCAAATTCGGCACTGGTAAGGTTCTCATTTCCTGTGTCCCACCGTTATTCTGGCCCGCTTCACAATCTCTCAATGGATCAATTTCCTGAAAAGCAGATTAATGCACTGACACTGACCATATGAACACCGACTTGTTTTTGTGAATTTTATGACAAAGGCTCCTGCAGTCAATAAAAGCACAGCTGGGAACACACATGCTACAAAGTATGATGTAGCTAGAAGGCTTGGCTGGTGTGACCCTCCTTCAGTCAGATAAAATCTCTTCCATTCTATTTAGTTTTTTTTTTTAATAGGTCGCTGTTACATGTGACTTTCAGTTTGAAATAATCCAGTGTTTACAGTGGGCTGAAAAAAAACAACTCGTAATGGAAATAAATCTGTGAGTCAAAGGTTTAGAAGTATGCTCATCATTGTTGTTTACGTATCTCGTTCATTGTCTATAGTGAGCAAACTGGAAACATTGTGTGGCGGCGTGAATAAACATGGAAAGTCTTGGGGGCTGAGTCCTCGACGAACAAACACATAAATACATATATATGACATGGAAATGTATACACACAGACACACACACACACACTCACACACACACTCACCGTACTCCTCAGCCATGTGTGAAGGCGTTTCAGTGCCCTAAATTAGCACACGCAGCAATTAGCTACTGATGTGTATGTTAAAAGCAACCTGAAATATCCATTTCAGTGGTGGAAAGATTAGTGGATCCAAGAGCTGGTAAACCTAACACAGGTCAGACATGAGCTCAATCACATTTTTCTGGAACAAGTAGTTTCGGGTGACCAGCAGTTCCTCTGGATGTAACCGAATTATGTAAGCTTTACAAGAACAACTGAAGAAGTTGTTTGGCCAACTTAATAATACAAACTGTGTTTCTATTTACATTCAGGAGCACTGGTACAGTATATTTCCTTAGCTACTGGCCATGACGGCAATGCATGTGCAGATTAATTGGTGTTAAGAAAATTGCTTATCAAATACAGGTCAGGGCAAGGCAAAGTTTGGACACAGTTATCAGGGCTATCCAAGGCAAATCAGAGAGCAGTCAAAGAACAGTCCAAGGGTAAGAACACACAAAAATAGCAAAGAATAAGCAGAGACAAAACTATAATCATAAACCACGGACCAAACCAAAGAACCAGACATGGGAAACATGGTAGCTCAGAGAATGAAAGACTCCAAAAAGAAAATGAGAATGACAGTGAGTGTTGAAAGATAGCAGGAAATGAGTCTATGAGTCAAAAACAGTTGACAGTCATAACTGAATGGTTAACAGCAAGGTTAAGCCGATTACTGATGGGTGAGAGCTGGTGACCAGCAAAACTGAAGGAGTGACAATCAGCCTAACAGCCAAGTTTTCTTATAAGAAACAGTAACTCACTTAGGAGTAACTAAGAATAACTAAGTATAACTGGTGTAATGCTATGTCTTTTTTTTTCAGACTTTTATCTTTGTTGTTCAGCTTTATACGAACGTATGCCTTGATTTGAGATGCTGGAACACTGTTTCTGTTGTCTGTGGTCTGCAACAAAGAACAAACAGAGAAAAAGGCATACATTTCAGCTAATGTTCCTTGCTTTAAATTGCGCTGAAATTAAATTATGAACAAAGATGTTGATGAGTTTGGGAAGGTAGTGGGCCTACATGAAATGAACATTCAAACATACTAACATTTGAAACTTCTTTACAGAGTTAAAAAAACATCATTAGAGACTAACTATTAAGGCAGACACTGGTTAGCTGGGAGAGTCTCCCTGATTGTCTGTTTTATAGCACTGGCTGCCTTTTGACCATTTAGAGAACGTGTGGTAATTTTTAAGTATGATTAATCACGTATTTTCAGACATTAGTGTGACACACTGGTGGATACATACTGACCTTTATCTAACAGGTTTGTATGACTTGAGATATTCAATCATATGTGTGATGTGTAATGTGTGAGACCATAAAAAGATGGTGCCATAGATATAGCTAGTAATTCTAGCAACATAATTGTGTAAAAGTAAGTTGTACCTGTCCCCTTTCCTAAGGAGCACTATTATCTCTATGTCACTGGCCAGTGGAATCCTTGTGCGGTTATAAGTTGCAGGGTTTGAAATGATTTGGTTAATTGTCAGGTTTCAGTGTGTTTGTCTCCCACCGCACCTATGAGCTCTTGGATAATGCCAAGCATTTCTACTGGAAAGCAGAGTGATATATGAGCCAATGATATGTTTTTTGTACCACTTTTGTACTCTTAAAGTCAATGATGTGCTGTTACATCCGTTAATGCTGAATCCAATCAAGGGAAGGGCTCCAATAAACCTATGTTTATTCAGAAAGTCAGCAAGTGGTTTACTAATGGGCTGCTGAATGAGATTTAAGATTGAGATTTGAGATTTAGTCTGAATAGCACATTTAGCACACGCATATTTTTGGATTGCATGGAAATCAAATTAAGATTTAGGATGTGAATTTTGTAGTGGGTTTTTGTCTGTTTATTTGCTTTCACACTCAAGGAAGACATCAGTCAGGCATCCTGCGAACAGAGACCATAATGACTGCTTTTTTAAACAGGCAAGTGCAAAGGTAAGAAGGAAGCAGCCCGAAGACTGATTTTGAAACTAAGCCAGAGGGCACACACACGTGAACAGTGAGGACCACTCAGCCCTCCAACAGAATACAATGGTGGGTGAGCACTTAACCTAAAGGTTAGAGAACCGGGCTTGTGACTGGAGGGTTGCTGGTTCGATTCCCAGGCCCAACATCCCCAGCTGTGTGCCCTTGAGTAAGCACTTAACCCTAACGCTCCCTGGGCGCAGAGGAATGCTGCCCACTGCTCCTGCGTTGTGTGTGTGTTCACTACTGGTGGATGGGTTAAATGCAGAGACAAGCTCACTGTTCACAGTGTGTGTGTGCAATCACGGAGAATTTACATTTAAATCATAAAGCACAATGATAAAGAGCGTAAAGCTTCTGTAAGCATTGTTAAGGCAGATCACCAAAATCAAGCAGAGTTATTTTGCATTATACTTGATACTTGATAGTAACTGCAGTTATTTTTGTTAGGGACATGGACAAGAGTGACTGGGTATCAGTTTGATGTCCAGACTAGACCTTTTTACCCCATTTGCTTTCAATAAAATTACTTGTGAAGAAACTCTCCTTTGGTTAAGGAGCAAGATGTTAAGTTTTTGCCACATTAGTTATCCATCGATTTCAGCTCATAACGTCCCAGTTTTTGTCGGCTGTGGTCGCTAAAGAGAAACATGGATGTTGATAGGGGAAGTCAGTGCTAGGTAAATCAAGGATGTTACAGCAGAACTGTTGACCATAGAGACAGAGCGCAACGCGTCATCGGAGGGAAAGCATTCCATGAAGTTGAATGGGAGTGAATGGGAAATTGCGGGACACCGTGTCTTGAAACAGCTTTAACATAAAATGTCAACACCAGCCTATTTCAGTACCCTTCTGCCCAAAGAAATGGATAAATATATAGAAATACTAAGGGTGCTATACACTTGCAGCCTTTAGTCTGTTTGAATCAAATCGTAGTGCGTTTGACCCGTTGGTTCGGTTCGTTTGCGTAGGTCTGAACGCAGTAACTCAGGTCCGCACCAAAATAATTGACCTGAGACCCCTAAAAAGAAGTGGTCTCGATCCGCATCATCTGGCGAACTCTGGTCTCACTGGTGAGAAAGCAACCCGAACCAACCAGCACCAAAGCTATCCAATAGCTATGAATCGTAGGGCATTGAATTATGGGTAGGATTATAAACGTTTAAAAGCAGAACTCAAAATTTCACCAGACAACATTGCTTCGGCTACATTAAAAAAGGGCCTACGCATACCCTCTCTATTCACATGAGTGCTGAACAGGTGTAGGCTGTGTTGAAGACCACGGGCATGCCTGTTTGATCCTCGGAAATATTTTCGGCTAATGAGCATGTCACAGTTCAGGAGGATTAATGCGCGCCTACTCCTGAACTGTCTCGATATGTGACTTTATCCATATGTGTCTTTATCCAATCTAGTGCATCCACACATTGTTTTCCACAGCTGCGCCTCATTTTCAAACTGTATCATTTGCCTATAGGTGATAAATGCAAACGATGTAATCAACGATGATCAGGGCCAAAATCTGTACGTCGTTGTGAAACTATCAAGTTGCGCGTTAATCTATTTCTGAAACATAAACACCAAAGTGACTGCCCAAATTTTGGACCGTTTAGAAATAATGTCATGTGACACCGAACCGAACCGAACCAAACCTACGTCATTATACAACATTGTAATATTTTTTTCACTGCTGCGGACCAAAGCTATCCAACTATAGGTCTGAAAACGCCGTAAATCTGAACGGACTCCCTCCTTTTCTGTCCAAAAAATCAATGCGGAGACCCCAAGTTTCAGAGTAGCTAGCTGTCATTTATTTTTACTTGTAGCCTACCATTACTTGATCGAATCACCAGGTAGGCTAAGTCCCCGTGGCTAGGGAGCCCTCATGTCTGTTAATAGCTTTGAGCTAACTATTTCATCCTTTTGGCTGCGGTTTGGAATATTGCGAAAGCTTAAATCAGGGTTAGCTGTCTTATTTGCTGTGCAACCCACTACACAACGCGTTTTTAGCATGGTTGCGATTTCAGTTTTAAGACAATAAAGAGAGCGGCAATGCAGATCAATGGAAAATGCAGCACTGTTTTCCCCCACGACGTGAGCCCTTAAGGTGTAACGCAGGTTTAACGTTTTACCATGCATCATAACGTTTAATCACTTTATAATCAGTAATCAGTTCGGCTTATTTCGCTAACTTTTTTATTGGATTCAGACATTAAACTGATGCGTATAGGGTTAGTATTTTTTAAATTAAACATATTGTGCCTGTCTTAAATCAATATTCTTAACTATGTTCTCTTTGAATGACGATTTCCACATCGGCTATAGACTGCAATTTCATGTGGTTAACACATCTGCGCTCTCATGTAATTGCTATGTTAACCCTGTTTACACACTGCTCACCTTCAGATCTAAACTGAGCTGCTCTGCCTCAAACGTCTTGTCGTCCGGGGAAACCGCTTGTCTGATTCTCTGTCAATAGCAGAAAAATATAGACGAATAAGGCTGAACGTGGTTTTGTCAGCAAAGCCGAGGGAGGTTTATCTTTGTTTAGGTTTTTTTGTTGTTGTTTTGTTTTTTTTTGTTGTTGTTTGGCTTCTTTTAGGTTTGTGCCAGAAAGGTAAGTGTAGCTGGTATAATTTTCAGGGTAGTAATCTGTTTGCAAACTGAGCTTTCTCCAGTTCCAGTGAGATACGGTAAAATGATTTGTAAAAGGCTTGTGCAGATGAAGAGTTCCTTTTGCACTTGAAATACCTTCATATTATGTGTTTTGCCCAAGCTCATGGTGCAGCCAAAGGTACAGCTCTTGAACTGTTGCTCAAAATAGCAGGTAAAACTACAATACAATACAATACAATAAAAAAAAATACAAATACAATTATGAGTCTCATATGAAGTACATCACACAGTCTATTTTCTTCCACTTCCCTTTTTTTTAAACTCACAAACCAATAAGGGTAGAGGCTAGGGCCCCACAATGACAACGATTTTGAGTCAGCAAGCACCACAGAACTACAGCAGCAGGTTTAAGGAGCATTAATCTAGATAATTTATTTTACAAAGTTAACTAAAATGAACAGTTTTTTTTTTGTTAGCTATCACAGTGCAAAAATGTTGTTTAGTGCTCAGAGTTTAGTGTTTGTCAGTATCATTGTATTTGGGCTTTGCAGTGGCTCAGTGGTTAGCACTTTTGTCTCACAGCAAGAAGGCCCTGGGTGGAGTTTGTATATTCTCCCTGTGCTTGTGTGGGTTTCCTCCAACCATCAAAGACATGTAAGCTATGATTAATACTCCTGTCAGTGACCTTGACTGAGGCACTGGCAAAAGACCTGGAGTTGGTCCCCGGGCACCTGCAGCTGCCCACTGCTCCTAGCTCCTAGTGTATGTGTGTGCTCACTGCTGTATAGGATGGGTTAAATGCAAAGGCTGCGTTTCACTGCTCACTGCTCTACTGTGTGTGTGTGACCAACAAAGTACTTCTCTTTATGGCAGTTATATTTGGCCGCCCGTAAATAATTACTTGCCCCACCCAGCTCACCCCATATGAAATTTTCTTGTGATGCCTGCGGACGTGAACGGGAACATGCATAACGCCATGTTTTGTCCAATTCTGAGGAAATGTTTTAGTCATAATCAATACCTCTTTGCTAATGGAATAGCAATGATTTTTACAGCTGATGTCACCTAATGGAAATAGGAAGAGAGGTATACTGTCATATAAGCAGAGGTAATTGTTTTTCACCACCACTACTGCTAGACAGTAAGACAGTATGTCATAAATTCTAAGCTTGACAATGATTACACTTGACACATACCTATGTTTTCACACGATACATGGGAATATCTCTTGCACACGCACACAGAGAGAGGGAGAGAGAGAGAGAGCACACACACACACACACGTGTACACAAACCCTGTTTCTGTTTCACTCACACAGAAACCACAAAGCACTACATCAACCCTCTCTTTTCCTGTGTTGTTTCTTCACCAGAAGTCTCCCTCATAGTTGGTGCGTCATACCTTGCCTTAAAACAGTGTCATACATGTACACTTTGAGCTTCCGCTGCTATTTCTCATTTGATTCTAAAGTCTCTCTTTCTCTCATTGACACACAAACATTACAGAACCTTACCCCTCCAACCCACCTACACACACGCACGCGCACACACACACACACACACACAACCCTCACATTGGCTTTTTCTGAGATATGCATCATTCACCACTACACCTGCTATGCAATGTTCACTGTCATCTTCACACACATTCCTGTTAATGCCTGGGACTCTCAAACCACTGCTTACTGCTCTATATGTAGTTCATATATTTTTAGTTACCGTTTAGTGTCTTTCAGGTATTTATGTATTTAATGACTTAGATACATGAGAGCTATCCTTACTGATTTCAGATGTGTCTTTAAATATGATATGAGGTATGGTAATTCCCTTATGTGTTTTTCTCCCTCAGTAGATTGGATACCCTCATATAAAGGTGGTTGAGGGACTGGATTCTCTTTTGTGGCTGGGTGGGGACATTTGTGGCTGGAGTTTGGGGTCATCTCTACAGTGAGACTGTTGTCTCCGATATGAGCAAAATCTCAGGTCTACCTCACCACAGTCTTTCCTACCATAGCACCTGCCAAAACAAACAGTTTTTAACACATTGGGCTCTATTTTACACCCGGTGCAACACGGCGCAGACCAAAATGCAAGTGTCTTTGCTAGCTTCAGCAGGCTCACACAGTTGTCATTTTCCTATCCAGTGCCCATGTTGTTTAAATAGCAAATGAACTTGTGTCCATCTGGGCAATTGGTCTTAAAATGAGGTATGGTCAGGCGCATTGCTGGCGTGTTGCTATTTTGAATGCAACTGAAAGCCTCTGTCCTTAGACCAACAAAAAGCTGGTCTGAAGTTATGTCACAGTTGTTTCATTGTTATTTTAAGGGCGCAATTGAGATAATAATGTGCGCGGCACACGTACAACTCATTTGTTACACACACAGGGACGTGCAGCCACACACAAACTAATATATATTAAATATATTAAAAATAAAAGTAAAAAGACTACAATGTGAAAGAGTATTATTGGTTATGTGAAGATATATAAAAAAAATACATGTCATAATGGTTAGTCATAATATTGATGAGAATTAGATGGTGGCAGTAGTGACAAATGAAATTTGTTAATTATTTGCCCAGTCATGGCAATGCACACCAATATTTAAACAGGTTGGGAGTGTCTGTCGAGACTCAGTGATGCGCTCACGGCTACCTCCTCCCATGCCCGCTTCACCTCGGGAAGGTTAAGTGGAACTCTGCTGTTTCCATAGGTCTGTCTGTTCGTCCGTTTTGGTCTACTGCTAAGGCTGCTATTGTAATAGCAATCCGCCAAAGTGCCAGCGCAGTTGGCTTTTAAAGAGAATGGGAGCTGAAACTCCGATTGGTTTATTGCATGTTACGCCCAAAACACAACTTCTATTTATTAAGAGACCAAGCACGACCCCTTTGAACCTTGCGCCTTATTTTATGCTCAAATTATCCGCCGTTAAACTAGCAAAAGTGGATTTGGACGCACCCTAAATGCACTTACACCATGCACTTAGACCATGCACTTAGACCATGTGCTTAGATCGTTAAAATAGAGCCATTGACTTTGTGTTTAATATATGTCTGGATTTTCATTCATTCCTCTGTGAATGGTTAGGTGGACCTCCATGGTTTGTCCTTTGCCTCTGCTCATTTCTCTGAAGGGTTGAGTTGAAGTAGTGAAACAGCTTTTATAAATGTTGGATGTGAATCTCATTAGGATATATCAGTGCACACATTTTAAATTAATACAGATAATTTATTGACAATCAAAAACATTTCTCTGACAGCCTATTCATTTTACAATTATGATACATTCATCTTATTTTTGAATGGATTCCTCATGTACATGGATTGCTATGCACTGGTGTCTAAAAGGGCATATTAAAGAATAATAACAAGTTATTTAAATAGTATTAAACACACAATCACACATCCTCTGGAAAGTTGAAGGGCATCCTTAACTCCAAATGAATGACACTCAGGTCAAGTTAGGAATGAAGGATCAGTGTTCACATAGTCTGACTCATCTGTAGCAAAGATAAAGAACATTATTCCTCTTCCCCATAAACAACAAGCAGGCTCATCAGGTTATACAAAGCTATCGAACAATGAGTTGAAGAAAATCTTTGGCCCTTTGCATTATCTGAAGGTGTAGCCAGCAGAAACTTCCTAAAGTCAGTGTTAAGAGTCGGAAGAATTAACAACTTTGCAATGATGTAATAATTAAATAATGTGATGGTTAAAAAAGTTAATCTTAAATTAGACTGGTTGCACTTAGGAGGTATAACAGCACATGTATTTGCACTGAGACCTCAGGTCTGGGACTTCTGGTGTGGTACACTTTACATTACACAGTACACATTAAATACTGATTGATATTCTGCTGGGCCTTGATTAAAATGATGTATACCCTAAAACCACACACCAGCTTTGACATAATATTCAGACGGACCGTCACATGATTAAATGCAAATTGTAAAATTGTATTAGTATTATTGTTATTATTACACTCTCCGTAAGCTTCAAAAAGAGAAATATGTTCTTGCATATTTTACAAGTTAAAGCAACACATGTGGCGAACATTATTTCAGAGGTGCTGTCCCTGCAGACAGTTTACTTTGCCAGAACGGAGGCTGTTGTCTGATAAGCAAATTTTGCATTTCATTTTTATCCAGTACTAAAAGCGTACCACGCACTGACCCTAAAAGTGTGCGCGACAGTAAGTTGTATCTGTCAATACATCTGTACTAGCACCAGGATAGCTCTCAATAGCTTTAAAACGACATACCTTCCTCTTCCTTGTTTTCCAGAAAGTCTGTGTTCTCATAAGATCCATCTGTCAAATAATCACATTTATTACACTGCTATATGTAAGGAACAATGATTCCTAACCTGACAGTTTTAGTCTTTTTTAAAATGTAAAATATCAGCTTAAATACTCTTGAGTGAACTGCTGTTAACTGTCGGTTAGCTCCTGTTAGCTTTCTGAAATGCCTTGAGACATGAAATGAATAAAATCTAAACTGGAAAGGCAACATGACAGCTGTACTCCTGTTGACTCCAAAGCAGACATATGCTTATTATCACAGTCAGTCATGATATTGTGTGGCGTTTGTTCATTAATAATAGGTGTGTAATGTGAATGATGCGTGAACAGTCATAAAGCATAATGGTATATTAGAGTCCCTTTGTTTTAGACATTATGGACAAGCTTTACTCAGTACAATGTTTCTCAAGTTTACAAGAGAAAATGCACAAACACACTGTGCTTTACTACTTACAAGAGAGTGAAGAGACATGGAACTTATGATGGTTTAAGTAGAGGTATAAGAGACTGTTAAGATGGATGTAAAGAATTAAAAAAGCTACATTTATGCAATGCAGTACTTACCGGAGTCATATTTTATATCTGGAGTCGGAAAAACATTTTCATATCCACTTTGCTCGCTGCCTGGAATTTTTTGAAAAGGGCAACAGATTCAATGGGTTCCATTTAAATATTTATTTAACTTAAAAAAAGAAACACATACATACACATGCATACTCTGCTTGACATAGTATATAGTTCTGTAATAGGAAAACTTTGCTCACTCTAAGGTTCCTGCCTATCACAGTCTTCCTTCTTAAGTGCAGCCAGAACCCTTTTCATATTCAGTGTATACTCAATCTGTGGGTGTGTTTCCTTGACATTTGCCAAGATACAAAACATTCCACCTCTGGGTGGAAATGTCTTTTGACCTTAAACTGCCTTCCCCATACGTACAAATGTCAACTGTTCGTGTACGACGCTTAGAAAGTTTATTATTGGTAAATACTCACCTGTTTCTGACTTACGGTCTGGGTCTCTTATGTTTTCATACAGTGATATTGGAATGGGATGGCTGTGTACAGTATAAAATGTCAAAAGAATGAGCATGCTGATGCAGATCAATCAGTGATACAGTTCATTTATAATACAACTGAAATGTCAGAAAGGAATGTAAAAAGGGTGCAAGATGTCTTTCATTTTGTTCTTAAAACAGATCAGCGAGTATTGAAAAAATACTGACTTCAGAAGTTTAATAAACCTGTACCGGTGCATTCTTCCTCTGCATTAATGTATATTCTACTCTGATAACATAGGACGAAAACTGCTACTTACACATATGTATGTTCAAAGGTGCCACCTACAATTTTAACAATGGAAAAGAGACATCATTTCATGAAACAAATATGGCTGATTATAGTAATCACTCTTTTTTGAGTGCTTGAGTATCAGTTATTAATAAATAAATAAATAAATAAGGAAGAAAAAAACTTACAATTTTGATAGCTGGGTTGGTTATCTTCTAAAGATTAAAAAGAGCATGAAATGGTAAAATACACTTAGCACAGCAAAACTCATCTTAAACATATACCCGCATCTAGTGTAAAACCACTTTTTTGAGCTATTTTGTATTTTTTTTTTTTAAATTTTGTGCTTGGGAAATTCAGATTAAAATCACTTACCACATGATATGTGGACAGATGCCTCACCTGACTCCCTTTAGAAAAAAAGACACTTATATGTTAGCACTGGTTTATTCATAACCAAAGATTTTGTAGATAAAATATCTTTATAGTTGTATTTAATGTGGTTATATATATTGTTACTCATGTTTGCTCCAGCACCCTTTGGAAATTATTCACACGCTCGAACAAAACAAATTATTGTGAGAACCGTGCTAAAACCTCCAAAGCCCGTTATTTCCTGACCTGGTACAAACTATTGACTCTTTTCTGTATTTTGGTATACTATTTGGGTATTTTTGGAGACAGTTTTACAAACCGTTGGCATGAAAGTCTATGGAAGGCTCAAATAATCTTGCTGGACACAGAATATCAGCAGAAATGTAAAAAGGCCATCGAAAAGGAAGTGATGTGAAACATCTATCGCATGGACCTGTGTCTATCCTTTGTGTTCTTTAGATTTATTAATATTCTTATCAAGAAAATATAATACTCCACAAACCACCCAGCAGAAAAGCCCGTCCTCCACAAAAAAAATGATGCAAACTATTCGCAGATTATCTGGAGAAACTTGCATGAATACATTTATGCTTTTATTGGACACCACATACTCATTTGGATTTACAGTGCTGAAGATGATATTAAACATAAGTTAAATTTAAAGAGAATGTTTTTTTTAGATTGTTTTTTTGTCTGATAAATTCCTGCATGACTGAAGCTACATATGCTGATTAGAACAGACAACAGGTTCAAGTATATTCTATGTGGTGGTGAAAACCACAAAGCAGACCTAAGGGGCAAAAAAGCTTTAGAAAGAGAAGAGAGTGAAGCTAAAGCAAAGTAAATGATAATGGCTGCAAAAACCATTGCCTTCTCATTGTACTGGATAGAATACTTAAACAATGCATCGTTTGTTGAGCCAAAATTTGACGTTAAACTAAACTTTACTGCGTCTCCCTATGTAATTATGTACCTGAACAATCAATATATCGTACTTATTTAGAACTTTGCTGACAGACTTTGGGCTCATCACAACCACAGGTTAACTGAAAAGTAAAACTAACATCTGCGTTTTGATCCCATACCCTCCATCTAAGGCTAAGATAACTGTATCAGAGCATTGATACAGCACGGAACAGTCTGGGCACATAGGAGAATTGTCACTGGAATATTAGAATTTTGGCATCTATGCAAATGTTATGATTAAAAGATATCATCTGTAAAATGTGAATAACATTACACATGCCTGCAAATTCTTTTTCCAAGGTATTAAAAACCCATAAGAAAGTACAGTTGAAAATGTATTAAGTGAAAGTAATTAACTTCACTGGTAGATGTGTATGCTGATGAATGGCGGTTCACCACTTCCATACTGAGGTCATCTACCAGTTAATTCAGATCTATCTAATAAATCACATAAGATTGTGTTTTGTCTTTATGTAATTTTTTTGTTACAGAAAATGTTGCAGACTGATGAAGGCTTAGGCAAAAACAGTTTTACTATTTTATCTTGCTCCCCTTTGTTGCTAATAGTAAAAAAAGAAATCTTTGGACCTTCAAATCTCATCTTTGAACATTTTTTGTCCTTAGCTTAGGCTGTGTCTAGATGTATCTTTCAAATGACCTCATAGAGGCAAGACAGAGGCTTGGACCCTTAACCTAGTATGGATACTACTAACATAAACCGTGGGCAGCCGTGGCCTAAAGGTTAGAGAAGCGGGCTTGTGACCAAAAGCCAAAAGGTTGCCGGTTTGATTCTCTGGACTGGCAGGAAAAATGTGGGCGGTGGGAGCGGATGAACAGCCCAGCCCTACTCCTAGTATGTGTGTGTACTCACTGGTCCTAGTGCGTGTGTATAGGTTGGGTTAAATGCAGAGGTTGAAATTCACTGCTCACTGTTCCTAGTGTGTGTGATCAATACATGTTAGCACTGCACTTTGCCATCATTCTTTTATGAGACATTGTCTGGCGCTTGATGAGACAGAGGAATGATAGTTGTTTGAACTACCCTCGGTTTTTTTTCTTTTCATGTGCTCATGACTTTTGACCTTAAAGAGGACTCTCACAACCACAGAGTCTTCCACTACACACAATACCAACTCAGGTTCCAACGCTGCTCATGTAACTGGCACGCCGCTGTGTTTCACTTTAAGCCTATTGTCTGTAGATTTAAATCTGTCGTACGGTTTTCTACAAGATTGAGACTTTTGTGTTTTATTAAAGGTAGTTACAAGGCATTTGAATAATTGATGTACATGGTTTTTGATTGATTTATGAGTAGAAAGAATACAGTTGTCAAATTTTGTCTTGCATAAAAATATAGCGCATTTCCTGTATTGCTAATTTCACAGAGCCATTTCTGCTGCTCTTGCTTGTAGGTGTGAATCTTTTCGCACAGTATTTAGTACTTAGGGGTCTTTGCACATATGTATGTATATTTGCATATGAACTTCAGTGATACAGTATTTCCATCATGCTGCCAGAAACTGCTCTGCATTTAACATATTTGCAGCATGGATAATTATTCTTTCTTGCTCTTAATACTGGCATGCGGTTTTACAACACAACTGAAGTTATCTTCTTCCTTTGTGTAAATAAACAATAATCAGACTCCTAATAAGAAATGGATCCTTAATATTGTAGATGGGGTTACATTCACATGCATATAAATATGAAACTCTGAGGCAGTTGTTTTTGAAAGAGGTTGTAAGAGAAGCGGTTACCCTGATGTGGGACTCGGCCGTCTGGTAATCTGATTGGGTCTCGTCACTGGAAAAGGCAGATTCGCGTAGATCACTTATAATGCTAATAGTGAATGATTTATCAAGCCAACTGCTGCTCTTTACTCTCGTCTGCAGTCAGATGTAATCCAGACAAACATTTTTTTCTTGAAATTGGGTGTTGAGAGTTGGCATTTATTCCATTAATTAAGGGAAATTAATACCATGTTGACAAAAGATTCTATTTCAGCAGATTTTCTATATCGATTCCCTGAAATGTACAGCTAATATCCACTATACACACACTATATATACACGGTCTGAGTCTATGGTTTGGAAAAACAAGTTTAACATTTGCCCACCTGTTTTGGAACGCGTAACAGCAAATCTGCTATCCCCACGCCGCCTGAGTTAAGGACAAAATTACTATCTACCAAAAACCAAATTTTAGCCTTCATGTAATTCATACTTCATGTGTGACATGGGCAATTCCTGATTTGTCCATCAAATTAGTGAATTAATTTTGAGGAAGAGTAGGTCACTGATTTAAAATGTTTAAGACGTATTTGCATTTCGGAGTGAGTACTTACAATACTTGTTCATCATAAATCACGTTTTCCTCCTGAATTATCTCTGCAAAAAGAAAAAAAAAGTAAGTATATATATATAATTTATTTTCAGCACTTTCTGGAACAAAATGAAACGATAAGGAAGATTCTCTCTATCGTGAAAAGCGTTGCTTCAGTCCTGACAATGGGAGAAGGAGTAGGTCGGGAAAAGCGTGTGGCACTAAAATGTGTTGTAATGTGTGTAGCAAATTCAGGTGTTGAAATACTCACTGGATTTCCTCCTACACCACAAACAGATGGCATAAACGAAGCCGAGAGAACTTAGGGACAACACAGCAAGGAGAGCTCCTTGCTGACTTGTGACTGCAACCATACCTTAGAACATCAACAAGATAATACTAATGGTTCTTGACATCAATCAATCAACCAAAAATCACTGTTTAAATGTCAGTGCATAATTCCCTTATTTTAAAGATTTGGGTCAAATGAAATTTTGACATTTTAATTCAATAATATGAGATATTACATGCAAAGATTTTATGATAAGCACCAAAGAGCTTGTGGTTCTGACCCTTGTAAAAGCAGCTGTTTTAAAGTGTATTTCCTCACAAATATTATTATATATCTACCACAGAATATCTAGGTTAAAAGCATTCTGCAATGCGAATCTGGCACGTAAAATTTGATGTCTAGGCCTTAGGGTTCGGAGTGTTTTACACTGACATACTTCGGTCAACGCTAGTACAGACCTGATTGGGCCTGCTTGCCCAATTAAACGCTAATTACACTGCGGGTATTTGATCAAAGGATGAAGAGCAAAATATAAAACAGCTTAGCAGCTGAGGTCAATGGAGTTTATGATTTGGGTGTAAAATGTAAAGGCTACAGAAAGTCTCTTTTGTAATTAGCTTTGTGAAAGATCTCCAGCTTCTATGCTACAACAGCACTCAGCTACAGGATGTGAACACAAGCATTAACCTACTTTCACACTGCTTTTGGCTCAAGGTTGTAATTACTGTTAAATTAAAACTGATTTCCATGGGTTTTTATCAGTTTTCATGAAAGTAAATCTAAGTATGAAATGAAGTGAAAACGTTCATCGTCAAACATTAAGCTGAAGTCCTGTACATTTTTTTGGAGCAGTATTTGGAAAAGTATGGAAAACATTATATTCTGAGTTCACGCTGAGACTCTGAGATGCCGGTTTACTCTGTTTTAATGTGGGCAATGGCTGTGGCTCTTAAGAATATCATTTTGTAATGGCATATACTTTTCTTTAGTTCTCTGATCCTTCATCTTCCTTATTTACTTTCCAATATAATGAATTCAGCATGACCAATAATGATTCTACTCCCTTCTGGGAGTAAGGAAAAACACAGATGTCATCACAACATGTTAACGAAATAACAGTGGGTGGTGAAAGATCCAGAGAGTTCTACACAGAACCTAAATAAGAAACTTGGGGGGGTTTTTTTGTTTTTCTCAGAAGACCTTTAAATCTTTTTATCTCCATGTTATCTCTTTACTAATTTTTCTCCTCAGTGAGCGAGGTCCTCACACTCTTACTCGTCAAAGCCATCAAGTCAAAGCTTCTTCAAAACACTGTAACAAATTCCTGGTAACTTGCCGATAACTTCAGTGAAGTACATTTTAGAATAGGCAATTTAAGCTTGTTTGAAGTTTACCTTGAAAAAGGGGGACCTCAGATTGCTCGCATTCTGCTGACAGCTGCTGTATGTTTAAAGTGAGAACCTGTTGAGAGTGTGCTGGGTGAACAATGATGTTTCCTGTTTCAAACTGAACCCACGACCACATCCGTGCAAAGCAATGTGTATGCCGGACACCGGTAAGCAGGACACCGCAAAGCCTCAGCACTTCACACACTCACTGCTGGAGGTTTCAGACTTTTAGGTCAAGTGTGTACCACCACAGGTACTGTTAAGTCTTGACTTATCAACATTTTGCCTTTTCTCTCTCTTTTCTGCTCTTTCTTGCTTGCTGCAGAGGTATTGTGTAAACACTAACTGGATCATCTGAAGTAATACATTTGTTAATTGATGTATTTCAAGGCCAAGGACACGAGACGTCTTCAGTGACGATGAGGCAAATTTGTTTTAGTAAGAGTGGTTCATTACAGTATTTCATTCAAATGTAGAGGGGTCCATAGGATGGAAACTGGTAACTGACTGTAACACATATTTCAGAATGTTCTGGACCTGTCTACTCTGGCTGTAACAGTGAGCGAACCATCAGAGAAAAACAGTTTTTAAAAAGATCATCTTGAGGCAGAAAGGACCACAGGACAAGATTCTGGAAAGAATTAGGTCTTATGGTTGTGCAATTGCCGTTTTTTTTTTTTTTTTTTAATCATCTTGTTTAGGAACAGAGAAAAGCATGAAAAAGAGAAAGTGTTTACTTCTTGACATGTTACGCTGAGTACATTTGTTATTATGAAATTCTTTGCGGTGATGATTGTGAGTTTGATACATATCAGTTTGAATTCTCAACAAAAATTGATCTGCTGATGGCACTCAATGTCTTGGACACATGGCTCTAGAGTGCCTTAACAGTGCACCGTTTACAGAGGTAAGTTATGTACTGATTTAATCTCTGTTCGTTACACTGCAGGTTTCCCCCCCAAACATTTTTTTTAAGTTCCTGCTTGCATAATAATGATACCACTGTCTTGATCACCTCCTTGTGAAAGATCAGGCTGCTGTGATCAGACGGCTAACGGTGCTAACGTTAGCATGCTGATGCTAATGAGAGCGTGTTATAAAAAACACGGGGTGTCACGTAACTTCTTTGCACCAACATTGCACCAAATATTAACAAGGTCATCATGATTAATATGTGTTTTTAGTGTACACTGTGTCTAATCCCCATTCTGACAGGTTTGATTAAGAATCACTGTAAATATAGAGAATAATCTTATTGTACATGAAACAAATTTGTCTTGCATTTTCTCTCAGGGTTCAGAAGTAAGGCACCGCAGACAAAGTCACAAACAATGACCTGGGGGTACCATCTTTATTAAGGCAAGAGATGACCAATTTCAAGAGTAAACATAAGCAAATGTATTAGGTAAAGAGGAACATTTAACAGAATATCAAAGTCAAATTAGGTCCTTTGCACGTTCTTATTTATGAAAGGAGGGAGCCTGGTGTGGAGAGGTGGATTATAATCTGAAGATTATCTCGTGAGATCTTGATGTAGTCTAGCCGTGTATGTTGAAGCTCTCCCATCAAAGCTCCACTCCTGCTTGGTCTGGCAGCATCACACTCCCATCCTCATGAGAGCCTGAACCTCAAGGATGTCCGTGTGTCTTCAGTAAACAGTGGAGGACACTAAGGGACCAAGATTAGTTTCATTTATTTGAGGTTTTTTTTCCTGTTCCATAATTTTCTGTGCCACACTTTGAATATCACTTCTAATATTACTTGAGTTTGTTGGAGTGTAAAAGAGATAAGGAATTATTATTATCATCATCATTATTATTATTATTATTATTAATAATAATAATGATAATAATAATAATAATAATAATAATAACAACAACAACAACAATAACAATAATAATAATAGAGCAACTATGTATATGTTCTATTCTATTCTGTTCTAGTTGTTTTATGTCATTATACTCACATGCACTGCTGCTCAGGCTAGATGACATATAGCTGCTTCCACCGCCAAAGGAAGCAGCACCTCCTCCAAGGCCGAATCCTCCGCCCAGTCCTAGTCCCAGGCCTCCTCCCAGGCCTCCTCCTAGTCCACCACCAAGGCCTCCGCCTAGACCGCCACCCAGGCCGAGACCAAGGCCAAATCCACCCCCAAGGCCGAGACCTCCACCACCTCCCAGTCCGCCTCCGCCTGCACCCAGGGCAAGACCACCTCCACCACCTCCGCCCACGGCCGTCTTGGTCATGTGGACTGTCACACCACCGCCTGCCTTAAGCCTAGATCACGACACGTTCACGTACCAACAAACAAACAAACACACAAACAATAACCGTCACAGAATACATTACTACAGCATATGTTCACTGCAGTAATCACTGAACACTGTTGTTTTGCAAAATGTAATCAGTTTAGGGCCAGAGGAAGTGAACCATAAGCCCATGTAAAAAAGATTTATCACTCTTTGCCTTTAGCACAAAGTGGTACTTTCACCCATTCTTTACCTGTTCTCCTCACTGTCCAGAAGCTTCTTGTAGGCAGTAATTTCAACATCCAAAGACATTTTACTGGCCAGCAGCTCCTGATACTCTTGGCCATAGTGTGCAATTTGCTAACAGACAAACAAACAAAAGTCAGTTAGAGAATACAGCGCATTGCTAACAACACATGGTCACATGAATATAAAAAGAAAATGTAATATAAAAAAAAAAGAAAATTAAAAATCCTCACCTCTATAAATAGAATATGCCTTTAAAGTAAATTGTTAAGACTGATCAGACCAGAGGGTTAAATCTGTGACATTCCTGTTCGTATTCCCCCCACATTATGCACGTGTTTTGTTTTGTTTTTTTTTTAATCTGCCAGTGTCCACATGTGAGATGGGTTTGAAGGACTGCGCCTACCTTTCTCAGATCGTCGAGCTGAGACTTGAGAGTGACAACTTGTTCCTGGTACGTCTCAGTGTGAGAGCTGGAGTGAGATTCTGCTTCCTCTACCTGAGACTCGAGCTGAATATTCTACGATGGGTATAGGGTGTTATTGTAATTAAAAAAACACAACAATAAAATAACACAGTCCAAAAACAGAGTCAAATAATGTGCCATGACACAACTATTCACTCTCATTTAAAAAGAAAAAAACAAAACAGTCAGTTATCTGCACACACAGTATTGATTTGAAAGGGGCCATCACTTTAGCAGCTTATCAAAAGTGTTGCATCCCCTGTAGATCTACACTATAATAGATTTTTGTTGTATAGTGGAGTTTTATGCGTTGTTACAGACATCCAGATGCGTACCAGTGATTTGAGTCTGTCAATTTCTCTCTGCACAGAATCGATCTGGAGTTTGTAGACCCTCAGTTCCTCCTTGGCCGCTGTGAGGGCCTGTGTGCTGGGTTGAGAGGACACGGACATCATAGACAGCTGAAAATAAATGGAAAGTGTGAGTTATTTCAGAGCGAATGATTCTAAACCACAAAGCACAAAGCAGCTAGAAACCGATATGACCTCCAAAGCTGCAGTACTGTAACTCTCCACTAGGGTGCGAACTCATACACAGCGAATTCAAACAGACTACAGCAACGCTGCGTCACATAAGATACATAAACCAGTATTCAGCAATAATGTATTAGTGTCAAATTCTGCAGTATCCACTTATAGTCTACATATGAAAATGCTCTTCATTATTGTTTGATTTTTAGAACAAGTCACACGATTGATTTCTGAGAGAAAGTGTAAATTCATACACTGTCTTGGACAGAGAGGAAAGCGTCCTGTTTGCTTCGTTGGGCCAGAGTTTCGTAGTGGGCTTTGACTTCTGCCAGGGCTGTGGTCAGGTCCTGGGCTTGAGCTGTGTTATCCACAGAAATGGAGACTGCTGACTTCACACTGCCTGTCACAATGTTTCTTACCTCCTTCACTTTCTGTGAAACCATACAGACAAACAGACAGACTCTTTCACATGTGTTCTCTTTAAGTTTTAATATTGGTGTTGTGCAAATCACATGCTACACTGAACAATATTTCAAAGCCTCTTTGTTTCTGCTGGCCACTAGTGGGTGGTGCATACATACACACACACACACACATACGCATACACACACACACACACACACACACACACGCACACACAAACACACACAGCCTGTCACAACTCTGCTCACCTACTTCACTTTCTGCAAACTATGCAAACACAAAGCTCAAGACAGCCTATATCGGGTAGTTTACTTTCTGCAAATCACACACACACACAAACACACACACACAGACACGTGCGTGCACGCACACAGTTCATGACATTTTCTGCAAAACCACATATGATGCCTGGCCACACTGTCTGATTCACTGCAAACCACCATGTGCAAACGTATGCCTTTATATACAACCAGTTCTCAGTAGATGAGACATTAAACACTCAACTATGGAGAATTCATCAACTACCTTGCAAAATATATTGTGTGCTATCGTAATGACTTGAGCAAAGTCTCATGTTACGTTTAAAAGGAGCATGTGTAGATGAAGGCGGCAGCTCTTGTGACCTCTGTCTTTACTCACAGCATCATATACTTGCTTAGACAGAGCGATCTGGTCCTCCAATCCGCCGATACTGGTCTGCAGCTCAAAAATGGCAAGGTAAAGGCCATCCACCTCCTTTTGAGATTAAAAAGGGAAGAATTGATCAGACACTGGGAAATGCTGTACCTCTGAAAGAGAAATTCTGTGGAGGTGCTTGTAAAAAAAAATTCATTACCTCTTTCAAAGTGGTCCAATCCATCTCTAAAGTTTTGGTTTGAGCTGATTCCTCTTCATACCTTACATCATAAACAGATTCCATTAAAAAACACCGGTGCAATCCAGATTTAGTTATATATTTAGTTTAGTTTAGTTACCTCTATTATTTCAACGTGTAAGTCACATCTTACGTATAGAATGAAAAACTTGGTCAGCCCTACCTGGCTTGGACATCATCAATGATGCCTTTGTAGTGTTCAATCTCTGCGATAATGGCCTCTTTGGTGCCGGTGAGACTGTCGATTTGAGACTTGTAGGTTCCAATGGCAGACGTGAGAAGGATAGAGGTGCTGGCTGGACCACCCTGTTCTGGGTTGGTGAACATGGAGATCTTGGCTTTCAAGATAGCATTGTGTTGTTCCAGTGACCGGGCCTGACAAAGGACATTGTAACACAAAAATGATTGGTTCAAATCTCAGGATTATGGAATAAACTGAAACCAAATTAATCTTTCTTTGTGTCTTTTTTTTTTGAGTAGCTATTGACATGCTGTGAAAAAAAATTGATTAGCATAAAGAAGGAGCATTGGTTTTTGCATTTCAACTTAATAGAGCATCCAAGGCTGACGAAACCAAGCATTTTTGTTTTTTATAATAAAAGATTGATAAATCAGAATCAAACAACGTATTTATATCCCAACCTTATCAATGAAGGAGGCAAATTTGTCATTGAGGGCCTGCAGTTCCTCTTTCTCCTTTAAGCGGGTGACCTGAACTGTGTCCATAGAAGGCAGCGAGGGGTCAATGCTGGGAACAGGACTAGAACCGGCGTCCACTGTGGTGGTGCTGCTGAGGAAGGTTGGGTTGAAGCCATACCCCCCGATCTTAAAGACGCGGCCTCCCAACCGTGCTCGGAGAGGGGCTGCCCCCACCCTAAGCCCTGCTCTACCGCCTCCAATACCCAAACCACCTCCGCCTAAACCTAACCCGGCTCCAGCGCCAGCACCAGCTCCAGCACCTAATCCGAGCCCTAGTCCCAGGCCTCCTCCACCTCCTCCTCCTCCCAATCCAAGCCCCAGACCGAGACCTCCACCCAAGCCCAACCCGGCTCCACCAAGCCCCCTTGCCATGCCCAGAGAGCGGGATAGAGACAGACTTGCCCCGGCACCACCCCTGGCACTTGAGAAAAGCCGATTGCCCCCATACGTGGCCCCAAATCGGACGGCCCCACCGCTAATTCGGAAGCCTGTGTCTGCCATGGCAGGTTTCACAGCTGGGGTCTGGGGTCTTTTCAAGCAGAGAAGTCTTGCTACACAGTCAAGCTTGTTCTCCCATGCTCAGGGGTTTAAATAACTCACCTAGTCTTTGCATCTAAGGGTGGGGACACAGTGACTGCATGTGATTGGTCAAGGTGGCTGTTGCCAGCTTTCTGTCTCCAATATCCAGGTTGAGAGAGAGGGTCGCATCTACCCTACAGGCACAGACCTATCCAAGACATGCTAGGAGAGGTTCCAATAGCCCGTGGCTCGTGTATGTGTGTGTGTGTGTGTATGTATGTATGTGTGTGTGTGTGTGTGTGGGTGCACACCTTCGCTTGCAGCCTTTTTTTCTTGTGTTCCATCTGAATTATGTTGAACAGCGTCCTTAGAGTGCATACAAAGTCTCCTCTGATTTGATCAAGCTCTTGGCACAGCCTGATATGCTTGTCAGTATCAAATCAAATATTTTCTCTTTTATTCTACACTTCTTTTTTTTTTTTTGTATACCTTTCCACAAGACTGCAGGCTCTCTTCATAAATCACGCTATGGATATGACAGGGAAGAGCAGGTGAATATTAAATAACCCAGGAGTTGTTTTTTTATGTGCCCTAAAGGATTATCCACAGGTATATGATAGATATGCAACCAGCTCCAGCAGACTAGAGTTCCATTCAGCTAATATTGGACTGAAAGTTTCCAGAGTTCATAATCAGCTTTAATAGATGACTCAAGGCACAGTAGCTTGTCAAACCGTTGGTTCTTAGAATCTGTGTGTGTGTGTGTTTTTAAACACCTCAAATCACATTGTAATACCAATGCTTTGGGCATCAAGAGGATTCAATGTGCCCCTCCCCCCCTTTTTTCTGTGCTAAAAAACACTGCCCGTGGTGGCGGCGATTATTCTCATGTCGAAGAAAAGAAGTTACGATAAAGGCCTTACACTGAGGCTACACCAGGTTGAGACTCAGCTAAAAGCTCTGTGTTCCTGTGCTATTGCAGGTATGATGGGTTGGTACTCCAGTATTCTCTTAGTGGTCCGTGTTCCCACATTGTTGTAATCAGGAGTGTTTCTGCAGTACTGTAGTAAAGCATGAACGCTCATCAATGCTAATAACCATCGTTTATGTCTAATAGATATTCCGATTTTCTTTTAAAGAATATCAGAGCTGAAAACATTTACCTTATTAAAAAGCGCTTCAGAGATTTAATCCGGCTGTTGTTCATGGCAAAATGGTTTCGTTTTTCATCAAACCGGATCTTATCTTGGCTGGTTAGATTGGTGCCTCAGTGAATGATATGCTTAATAGGACTAATGTAGCTAACTTCTCATGTAACCTGGCAAGTCAACACAGACTCATTTGTCTCTGATGGTGTAACAGGGCAGAGCTCTATCTGTAGGGGGATCTCCAGGGCGCTCTGTGTCCACGTCTCTCTGAGGTGTGATGCTATCGTGCCTTTCCAGCCAGGCCCCATACCCAGTTCATACAGCTGTATGGCTGGATAAGGAGAGTGATCTTATCCGCACAGAGTGATATCAAAGTTCTCTTCATCACGCAACGAACTGCACTGCAGTAGCACATGCTGTCAGTCATATCATAGGGAGATACATGGTTTGTCTGTGAATTAGTTTGAGGATCAGAGATGGATTTACAGTGTACATCCCTAGAACTGAAGAAAAAAGAAAATCATTGGAAAGGTGGAACAATGCTAGATGCGCCGATCAGTTTTACTGTTTGTGAACAAAAGCAATGCAAAGACGTGATGTCGTGGTCTGGATAAAATGCATTTCATGTCAGATTCCTTTCAACCGAATGTTGCCACTAGCACATGTCTTGCGTGACACTGGATAGGAAACCCGAACTTAACCAGCTTAAATCCTGGTCTGTCATCTGGTACTGACTTTCCTGGCATGTAATATTTCTACAAAATAGCTAAATAGCTAAAGCCAGAGCATTTTATGAAACAGCAGCTTGAACATAAGAGAGAGACCAAATTTAAGAAGACACTTTTTCAGACTGTGATCTATTTGAATTGGCCAGCTGTTCCCTTGGGAGCAGAGAAAGGACATCTCTTGATACCCAGTCTATTCACTTACACACCCCTCTCACCACCCAAAAAGCCCAGAATGGTGATTACTCTCACCTCCATTCACCCGTACAGACACATGTTATATCTTAATAATAGTTGGATTTCAAAACATTAAGATATTGCCCCTTTTGATCAGGAAATGTCTTTGACAACACTTTCACTTGATAAATTATGCAAAGTTGATGTCTTCCACAAAAATCAGCACCTTGGATAGTTCAGATAAGAGTCTAAGCAGCACCCATTTTATTGTGTGAGTGGTTTCCCAGAGAATGCTTTCTTGTTGTTTGGTGTCGTCATTCTTTGAACTTGGACCGGAGTTGTAGTTCTAGGGCGATGTAGTACGCCCTCTTGTTGAGTCTTGCGGTGTAGGGCGTACAGTGGTACCGCTGGCAAGAGAGCTGCAGTTTATACTCCTCTGCTTTATATTTCTCCTCTGTTCATCCGACTCTCCGCTATGCTTTTGTGGAAGTGATATGTTGTTATAGAAACCAGTCCGATCACAACGAGGATAAGAACAATCACAGTAAGAGCCAAAGTAGACGAGAAAGACTGTGCTAAGTGGGCAACTTGCTCCACACTCGACCTATTAGTCGCAGATACTCTACTGATGTGTTGCATATTAATCTTTCGACCTAAACATGCCAGGCATTAAATCGTTCGAATGTTAAGGTATTAACAAGTTAGGTCCATCAAAGGCACTGAGAGTAAAGGTAAGACTGAATGACTGAAAGATGCAGTTGAAAAAATCCCGCACAACTATTCGTCTTAAAATTGTCGCTCCTGTGTAGTCCGTCTACTGCTTTAGTGCCATTTTCTATCCCCAGCACTACAATACGTTAAGTAAATAAGAAATGCACTCTGCTTAGAACTAATGAACATGTCCTCCATAAATGTCATACAAATTCAAAACTTCGATAGCCATCTTGTTCCATATAATTTAAGATAATTAGTCGTATCTTTTGGGTAGGACTGCTTCAACTGAGGGGGACGTACTTGGATATATCTTGTCCTGTCCCACCAACAGACGACCGAGATGAACGGGAGAGACATCCGTACAGGGTCACAGATGCTCTTCAAGGTACTCGAAGCGCTTTGTCTGTTTAGTTTGGACGTCATCTCACTATTACCCCGTGAACCGCACCAGAACCGCAAATGGACAATTTTAATGCGTTAACACGAGAACGGTGAACCCCGGATGAAGCGGCTGAAGCATTAGTTTGCTTGTGTGCGATGGATTTACTGTGGATTAAAATTAAAAGTTGACAGTTGAAATTACCGGCAAGAGGGGGAAAACACAACTGCCCAAACACTTTTGGGTTCGTGGGCGCCTGTTCGTTACAGCTGTCCAATGCTGAAACCCAGGACAGTTTCTAGCTGTCAAGTGCAAGACACATTTTTTGTCTTATTCCCACCTAGTTGTTCTATCCATAGCCACACAGCCTGGTATGTTGACTGAAGTGAAGTAAATAACTATCACTTATCTAACCCCTCTATATATTCTGTAGGAGTAAAGTAACCGAGTCAAACAGCAATAAATTGCATCTAGATTCTTGTGTGTCTTTTGTTTTGATTAGTTATTCCACTGTATTTTTGTATACATTTTGTATGACATCATGACATAAAGATCACTTGTAAAGTTTGTCCAAGTAAGGTCTGCATAAAAGAGTTAAATCAGAAATCAAAGTTACATCCTATCGTTTGACAGCATGCTTTGATGATTGAATAGATAAAAGCTGGTTTCATGTTGATTTATATTAGAGTGCTGTAAGAAGATACACTGCCAATTTCACTTCTGCGCGTGGACTCAAACTAGCGTACTCATTGCCCTCTGAAACATCTGTTTGTCAAAAGCCAACGACGATGTAGAGAAAGCACGAAAGCACTTTAAGAAGAAAGAAAACTAGGATGATGAAGACAAGCTTCAGTCAAATGGGGGATAATGAACAAAAACAGCAAATCTACATGAAAAGCCCTCAAAAAACAAAAACATTCAGTGACAAGAACCAGAGACTGCCCACAGATGAAAGTCAGACAGTGGAGAGAATAACACTGGAACATGTACATTATGGACTGTAATGAAGGATGAGAGAAGTCCAGAGGGGAAGGGACTTCAGTTTCAGTTTTTGCTGTTGCTCCACTTAACCAACCTCCATCTCTCTGGATGGAAGTAGATACCTGAGAAGACACCTACAACAGCTGCCAGTCAGAGAGATATTCCCTCCCCTTGAGGAGTTTCAATTTCAGGCAGTCCCCACCTATTCACTTCAGGGTTTTCCACTGTTGTGCTTCAGTGCAACTTCAGGATACTGGTGTCATTGAAGCATACCTGACATGGGGCCCAGGAGAGAGTAATGTGAATTACTGACCTCAAGATGAGGAGAGGATGGAAAATTAGAAATTTCTAAGGGTGTGTCTCAGGAGAGGTGGGAACATACTTCAGGTGGGAACATACTTCAAGCTCATAAACTTATGTTTATGAGCTTTGAGTTAAGTGAAAAACAACCATTGCGGGTTATACGCTTTTTATACTCTGTGCTTTTGACCTGAGGCTGTCACGTCAAGTCCTTTCAAACACTGAGGTAGCAGAACATACAGAGAAAATTAAACCTCTTTTTCCTCTGCTCCTCCACAACAACCCTCACCCTCAGAGTTACCTATGGTTGAAAATCGAGCAAGCTGATATGCCTGGTGATTTCAGACGACTGGAAGGTGCAGAAAACGTGCGTCTTTGTTTTCTCCCCGACGACTTTCATGTTGTTGCACCCTAGTCTAGAATATTCTCCATATGAGTTCTGCTCTGTGGTTAAAACCCATGTGCTATTTGCAGCACTACACCTCAACACACTTGTGTACATTACAGAAATATTTAACACATCTCACTCACTGAAGTTACACAAATGGGAAAATGATATTTTATTTGACAATAAAGGCAACCTCTAAAAGACGAACGATACTGTTATGCAGACACTGTCCATTACAGTTTTGAATAAACAAAGGGCAGAAGGTGGACGTCGTTGGCGTTCACTAGCTCGCGCTGCCCAGTAAGTGAAGGACCAGCTCCTCATCCTCGGCCAGGGACAGGCCTGTGTCCAGTGGTTGGGCTTCGGCGCCCTCCTCACGCCTGACTCTCTTTCTGTCCACCTTGTGTTCATCATCTTCATCATCGTCATCATCAGCACTGCTGCTGCTACTGTGGCTTCTCTTCCTCCCTGCCCTCTCTTCTTCATCACTACTAAACACACACACAGACATGCACACATACAGACAGAAGGTGTGAATTTTAGTGCAGTATTCACTAATGTTATCATGGCAGTGTGGATAAGTATATGTTTAATATGTATAGAGGATGTGCAGAGAAAGCATTTTAAGACTCTTTTGTAACTGCTGCAGCTTGGTGCAAAGCTAATATCACAGCCGTGTTAAACTGAGCTGAACACAATTTTATTTGACATATGTCTTCAGGTTACTAGATGATTTTTATGGCAACGGAATCTATACTTGAGCTTCACGACCAGATTTTTAAAGACTAATTATGCCATTTCATATGTGCAAAGTAATGGCATATAGTATTACCAATAATGCAATGCATAATGGAGCTCTCCACACACACAAAAAATTAACCCATTCATTCCTTCTGAAACAGGTTATTAAGTTAAAATTGCTTCCTCTCGTGCATTAACGAGTTCAGTGGTGGATAACACACAACCTGAGGCTCTCAGAAATGTTCAATGCCAAACAACTTCCCTCTGCTTGTACAACTGGAAACTCTGACTCAGTGACAAACAGCTCACAGTAGTTAGCTGTGTTCAGAGGGGAGTGGCTCTTGGATAATGGATCCAGATGAGGCAAAGCTAGTAAATCCTGGGTACTGTGTTAGATTTACTACGCTCACTTCTCACCACTACACGCAGCGTGTGTCCGTGCAGTAAAAACCCAGCAGAGAACCATAAATCACACACAGTGTGCTCCCTGGGCCCAGGGGAGAACGCTATATCACCTGCTCTACAGATCAAAATCACTCTGGATGGGTGTGTGAGTGTGTGTGAGAGAGAGAGAACAAGCGAGAGGAAAGGAGAGTTAGAGGGAGAGAGAGAGAGATATACAGAGTGCATGGGGAATATTTTAGCTGCTTGAACAGCATCCAGTTTAAATCTAAACGATGCAGCATGGCCCCCTCGGCCTCTTCTGGAGTATGTACAATCAGAGGAGTGATCAATCCTTTATGTCACCAAGGAACAAACTCACCCCCCCCCCCCCCCCCCCACCATAACTACTATTCCCTCTGGGATACAATTATGCAACGTACTCTCAGGCTGACACTCTTCAAGGCCATTACGTTGTTGCCAGCTCGTGGATGCTCAGTACTAGCTCCGTAAGCATATGGAGAATCAATCCCAAGCTTGGTGAAAACTTTAAGCTTATTGAATTTGGTGTTTGGCTTTGTGTGAATAAAGTACTTTATGCGCTAATAAACAAACAACCAAATTAAAGTCAAAATATAGTCAGTCAAGAAGAGTCTGCTGTCCCCGGTTCAGTCAGATCCTTACCTATCCTGGTCCTCCGAGTCTCGGATCTTGTCTGGGTCTGGCAGCAGGCTGGGGTCAAATTCTTCATCGTCGGCACCAGATAAGTACGCCGCTCCCTCTTCTTCATCGCTGTCCTGCTGTTGAGAGACAAAGTCACCTTTCATGAGGAACAGATGTGTCTAATCTACACTTTTGAGAAAACAAACCTGTTTGACATGGAACGAATGGGCTCTCTTTGCCTTTGATTTCCAGTCAACTAAAAAGATTCTACGTTGTCCAGAAATACTAATGTGAATTATGCTGGATCACAAAAATGATCAAACAAACATATTCTGTCTCTAGATTTTCTCCCCCTAACATTTTTTATCTGTGCATCATCAAAGAATCTCCCAGACTGAGCATATTGCTCATCTAAACAGCCTCTGATCATCCAAGCCATATGTGAAGACTGACTTCTCTTCCCATGACATTAGGCTTCAAAGCCATTGATATAATCTATTCACTGTGCTCTTGTACTGTACCACATGTCAGGGTGTGTCGAGTCCTCCACACCAGTAGCTGGAGCTCTGCCAGTGGACTGTAAATGAGGCTATAAGAGTGACTGTGACACATACTGATGCTTCTAATGGAAGGTTAATTAACATATGCTCTTTGTCTCCAGTGAAAAAAACAGCATTTCTGCAGCATGTGTTCTGACTCTAGGAGTTTCACGTATGGATTTGTGTCGTTAGAGAAGAGACATGGGTCAACTTTCACATCAATGAAAATAACCTAAGGAAATGAAAACCTAGACTAAAAACAAACTCCATAGCAGATCCTGGTTCAAAACCCCATTTACACTCTTAAGTGCTTCAGAATTATTGAGGTTGTTCAAGGTCAGGAGCCTCTGGGGAAAAAAAAAGAATATCGGTGGGTCCTCCATTACATCCTTTTCTTCTGCTCTGTGGAGTCTGATAGCAAAGCCATCATTCAGCAGAATAGTTGAGAGCTAAGCTCATTTTACAACCTCCAAGGGATCCATTCTGTAACTACGAGGGTTTTGAGGGACCACCATATCTGATGAGGGTCAGAAAAAGAATGATCCCTTGGATGTTAAGTCCTGTAAAGACGTTAAGGATCAAAAGCGGAATCTGATTAAGGAACTCACCTCTTGATTTCGCTTGCTGGCCTCTCTCCGGGCAGCCCTCTCCTTCAACCTCTTCTCCTGTTCCACGAAGATAAACAATAAAATGTTAAATAAGTGTTCTGAAACAATGGAAATATCATAAAACTACAATTCAATCCGGTTAGAAAATTGTGTGTAAAAAAAGACAATGACAGACATCAAAGTGCTGGGTTAGAAAGGTCAACATCCTTCTGTACTCTAAGCACTCAGTCCACAAAGGTCACACAGCCCCATACTGACGTGTGTGTCTATGAGTAACTGACTGGAGCGCTGACTGGAGACCAGGCAAGACTGAATCCATACCGATACGGATGTAATGCATTCATGGTTTTATCACTGCTACATTCACCAGCTCTAATAGTTTACCACTGCTTTTCTCCTGTACGTTCAGATAAAATAACAAAAAGGGAGCCCAAAACACTAGTGTGCATTTGAATGAGAGCACCTCTTGAGGGGAAATGAGCATAAAAAAAACCCCATCAGAATGAAAACCAGAGGGCTTCTACACTGTTCATGAACCTCTGCAACGTCTCATGACAAAAAAAGACCAAAAAAAAAAAAAAAGTTAAGCAATATTGTGCAGAGCCTCCTGCATAACCATACCTGCATTTTCCCCTAAGGTAAATGGAAATGATGATAATCTGGAGAATAGAGCCAGATAGACTGTATCTGTTTAAACATAATGAAGTCCAAGGCAACATAACAAGCAGGAGACAGTCACTCTAGAGCTCACATCCTCTAGAGCTCACAGTGTAGTCTGATTCATTAATCAGTTAGTGTTTCACGACATCTAAAACTCAACTCATATGGACTGGGGCAGTCAAAACTAATTTTATAAACAGAAGCCAGGAACATTTTAAATGGCACATGACTATACTAAAACAAACAAACAAACAACAAAAACCTCCAGAATAACTATTTTCATTCCTCTATGTCTGTATGTTCCAATTTCCTATTTTTTGCTGTATTACTAGAACAGTGCGTGTCAGCATCTGAAAAAGTCCATATGAAGATCTCATTTGGTGTACAGCTATTTTTTTTCTGAAATGAGATAACGGAATATTGCTGGAAACCTGAAACAAAAGCTTGTAAACGAATTACTTGAAAAATTAATTTCCATGCCAAATAAATAATAGCATGTTCAGGTTTCAGAGAAATAAAAAAAGAAATCAATAAAAAAGTCCATTCCTAAACAGGTCTGTAAAGCATACAGAAACTACATTAGAGAGGTCATCTCATCCACACCCATTCCTCTGTCTCTCTCTAAAGAAAGCACAACTTTCAAATTAATACCTTAATCAAACTGCTGACACCACAAAATCCACTGCTCCCTGAATTCGAGGCTGGATTGTATCGACTTGTTTAAGAGGAATGATTTGAAATCTCATCGTCAGGAGCCAGGCTTTCCAGTAATAACTCAGAGGAATCGCTGTCACTACGGCTCTGCCTGACAGCAGTGTAGCCAACTCAAACATCTGAGTTATTTCTATCTGTCTTAACCTGCCATGGCACCAGCAAATTCCTCTAATAGCTTCAGCCTCAACCCCACATTCTGCTGAGAGTCTTAATCATAGTTTTGCACATAAAACCTCTAGTGTTCTGGACTGAGAGGAGACAGTTGGCTTTACGCTCTGCTGAGGGTTATGAAACCATTAGGGACACTGAATAATTTTTTGATACAATAAGAACTAAGACAAGATACAATGACTGGGAAGTGCAGGGGGACACTGAAAAATGGGCGTGTATCACTGCTGTATTAATTGTGCATGCCGGCTTGTCACTGGAATTGCACATTGGTCTTAGTTTCCTACAAAGTCAGTAAATTAGAGATCCAAGCAGTGGCATCTTTCTGTAACTGTAGCTGTTTTTATGAACACTGACACACTCATACAGTGCAAAGCCATTACACCAAGAGATACTGAAGTCCAAAGTTTAAACTTGCTAAAGTTTTTGACATTTCAAAACATTCTGAAATTTCAAATCAACAGCCCCAAACTGCAGAGGTATCATATTCCCTGAGTTAAGATTTATTTTTTCTTGTTGAAAGACTTCACTCTGTGCAACGACTATCATCAGCAAACACGCCAAAGAGTAAAAGTTAGCTCTATTTGTTGAACTCATCTGCAGCCCTGGTAGCAGATTTAGCTGTTCTCTTACACCACCTATGGGCAAACCAGTATAAATTTCAAACTTTCAGCTCCGTTTAGCCGGGCCAGAAATGAGCAGCAATGAAGAGTCCACCCACAGAGCTCTGAAATACTCACACAAGCATCACTGCCTTGAGTTCTTAAAACAGAAAAACGTGGTGTAGAGTCTCACCCTGTGTTTTTGTTTGACTTTCCGGCTGTACTCCTGCTTGTCGAACTCCTGGTCTTCACGTTGCAGTCTTTCTCTGGCTGCCTCTATATTGATGCCCGATACCCCTTCATCGTCATCGTTGTCTGGGACCACGGTCTTCTGTAGGGGGGGCCACTGCTGTACCTCCTGCAGAGACATGAACACAAACCCCAGGCTTACTTCCGGCTCACTGGGTCATGATGCTTCTTGACTGTATGCTTTCTGAATTATTGACTGTAATTTCATGATGAGGGAGCTAGCAATGGAAAGTAAGTAATACATTAAACATTCACAAATCACCCTTCAGTACTTAGAAATGCAGTCCAACTGCGATTTCAATATCTTCAGTGGAAGGGTGATACCTTCACACATTTGAGTACATAGCAGGATAAAATATTCCATGGATTATAAAATATCACTGTTTGTGAAACACTCAGTGGCCCAGTTGTTAGATGCACTCAGACTAGTAGCAGGTCAGGCTCATTACCTGAGGGAGACATCCATGTGTGTGTGAAGAGAGTGAAGTACCACATAAAATGGCCCCTGAGTGTATTCTTCAATCACATCGACTGAACGTTTATGTTCTCGGTGTTAAAAACCTGTTAGCGTACCTCTCCGTCTTCTGTGAAGACTTTCTTGGTGTTGACTTTAAAGCCTCTTTTTTGGACCTTCTTAGCCTCCTTGTATTTGGACTCCTTGTCTTTTTTGCTTTTGGAGTTGTCACTCTCTTCCTGTCATGGAATGACCAGTAAAATGCATGAACATCTCATACTTAAACCATTTTAAAGACATGTAAAGTCAACAACAAATTTGCAAATGCATTGGACAAGTCAAAGTGCGAAAACAAAAACAGCTGTATCCAGCCTAGCTTTATGTAACACATCTGGTCAAAGTGCACGTCAAAGGAACTCGGGTCCTTTACAAATTCTGCACCATAAACCATAAAGTTACCATAAACCATAATATGGCTTATAATAATACCTCATGTTGTAATGTTGTTAATTACAATTATATTACTTAATTACAATCAAGACACTATCAGAAACACTCCTCAGTACAGCACATCCAATAGCACAACAGTATCCCAGTATCCCAATCTCCCCATACCTTTTGCAGTTATTTTCCATGGAAACAATCCAAACACCCTGGCATTCATACATTTGGCACGGCAGTTATAAAGGGTGTGTACCAAGTTTATACTGGAGCAGTTCTGGAGTGCCAACATATGCCTTTATGCTATGAAAACTGACATGAAAACTGTCAGGCAATGTCACATGAGAACACGGTGTGTGTGTGTGGAGCCCCATGCTGGAGCAGAACGACAGCAGGCCACGCGGTGAGAACACACACATTTTAAGTCAGAACCCCGGTGTTGGGTCGCAGCATAATTTCCTCTGATACTGACTAAGTGATCTAGATTTTGTTATTCTCTGAGAAGAAATGCTGCTTGGGAAAATATTTGCAAAACGCTGCTTAACTTGTTCTGACACATTATTAAGGGTCAAAATAACATGAACACGTTATTCTGCATGGTTTGGAGGCAGAGTCGATGGCCACAGTTGGCCAATGCGCGTGATAGTTTAAAGAGGGCTGGTTTAAATGTCCCACATTGTGGTTACTTTAACACATACAGTATGTATACTTCAGCTTTATTATGGAGTGTAGCTTGCATCTCTAAAATACAGTAGTAACAGTGTAGTTGTGGGTGGGAGGACTTTCAATAACACAAAGCAGTTTTTCCATCAGCGCGTCACTCACCGTACTGTCTGGGTTCTCCTCACTGATATTAAACACGTTTTTGCGTTTGACCGTGAATAGGTCTGTGTCCCTCAGGTCATCGTCCTCGTCTGAGTCGGAAAGAAAACCGCCAGAGCTTGGCTTGGGCTCATCTTCCTTGTTGTCTTCCTCGTCCTCCTCCTCTTCCTCCGTGGAGGACTCTTGTGTACCGGGCTTGTCTCCTCTGAGCTGGGCTTTGAAGCTCTGGAGCTCCTCCTCCTCCTCTGACTCCTCGTCTGTAGTCGTGCCCTGCGACCTAGACTCTGCCTTCTCCTCTCTCTCTTTCTGCACTTTATTCAGGAAACGCACACGGGGAGCCATAGACAGACCCAGTGACCTGTGAGGGAGATGAGATGTGTTTGAGTTTTATTTCAGAGAAGTAACCAAATTATCTCTCAAGATTTTTCTATTTTGGGCAAAGAGAACAAAAACAGACCCTCAGTAATCGAAGGGCACTTGTGTGAAAAGAGCCATGACAGAATCATTATGAATATATTTGGTGGCTTACTGTGATTACTACTGCTATGGAAAACTATCAAAGTGATCTCTGATTTCTGTTTGTTTCTGTGCATCTTCAGATTCATAGATGAGATCATCAAAAGATTCAGAGCTCTCTGTCGTCTCACGGATGTCAGAGGAATTACTGGATATATACACAGCACAAGCGTGACAAACCTTTAGTTCTTTATGTGAAGAATGTACTCACGCTGCATATTCTGGGAGCTTAAGCTGGAACACGTCAAAGACTTCTTTGTTCTTCATCAGGTAGACAGAGCGCAGATACGACACAAAACACTAAAAAACCCCCAAAAAGAAACAAAACGGCGACACAGTCAGCAAAGGCATATAATTAAAACCCAGCAATCACAAATCTCATTAACCCCATCACATTACAGCAACTCCACGAATCCTAACTTAGATTCTAAACCATATGAGAGCAAATTTGAGCTCAAAGAAGTAGAATTCAGAGCCAGGCGCTGGACGCGCTCATTAAAACTACTGACTGATGTTGGGGGAGGGGGCATTTTAAAGAACAGCAGACACACAGACGGTGTGCCCCTGACCAGGGAGTTCAGGTTCTCACCCTCTGAGCACGCTCCTTCTGCTCCTTCTCCTGGGCAAGGAAGGCCTCCAACTTCTGCTGCACAGACACAACTTTCTCTGGGTTCACCCTTAGGTAGACAGACAGTTATCAACACAAAGGACACAGCTATTTAAAATGTACTATGATAACCCTCTGCAAATAAAAGCTCAAGAAAAAAAAAAATATTTCAGTTGCTTTCCTATACTGAGCAGCCAGCCACAGAAGACTTTAGTGTGCTCATACACACACTGCTGCATACGGGCACATGGTTCCAAGACAGTTTCAAGACACGGCTTCAAGAGTTTTCACTTGAAAATTCATGCAACATTTTGCACCGTGAGGTGCAGGCACAGGAAGTGTGAATAACACATTTTGTTTAACGTGGATTATGGTCTTTCTGCTTGTTCAGACAGGTTGTATACAAGGCATTAGGTTCATCTGGATAAATAAACTGAGTCAGTGAGTTGATGAAACATTACATCTGTATGTGTTCCCTGTGTATAGAGACTCATAGTCAATGTCTCACAAAGCATCAATGTGTGCACATGTGAGGCTGACTTAAAAACAGTGGGAAATCTCATTGTCATTAGGCTAGTCCAATAGAGATTAAGAAACGTAATAATATAAAATCACCCACTGTGTGTGTGTGTGTGTGTGTGTGTGTAGATGCTTTGTTGGGCAGCACTCACTGGATTTTATTGATGGGAACCTTTTTCTCCTGAAGTTGTGCAATCATCCCTTTCTCTTCAGACGGTAACAGAAAGAGCAGTGCTTCCCCACCTTCTTTATACCTGACCATGAGAGAGAGGGACAGAGAGAGAGAGAGAGAGAGAGAGAGAGAGAGAGAGAGAGAGAGAGAGAGAGAGAGAGAGAGAGAGTACAGAGATTATTAGAAGTTGGTCATTGCAGTAGAGAGTCTGCACATAACTGTCTGACAACACTGGTTCAATTCCAGTCTGAAATTCACAGAGTGACCAAAAAGCTAATGATAAGCTCATCAAAATGTTGGGACTGTGCTGACAGAGCAGCCAAATCTTTACTTAATATTCTGTACAAGGTCAGTGGACACCTTCTCCAACTGGTGGGCTCTTTGGAAATGAGTTAAAACTGGAGGCCTGGAGACAGCCCTTAACACAAAGAATCAACCTACATATAGATCTTTAGAAATGCGATTAGAAAGCGGAGCTGAAGAGCTTTGCATGTCAGTGGAACCCAACGACAGAGAGACAGACAGGTAGAGAGAGCGACGGGCAGAGAGACAGACAGCAGGAAAGGAGGGCAGGTGTGTTGCTGCCTCGCAGTGAGATAAGAGTGGAACATTCAGAGCTGCAGCCAGAGGGCCCTCCAACAAGCTCAGTCAAGCTTCACACACAGCTCCACCTCAGCTGGAGCAGCTGGGAGCACCATTACATACACACACACACACACACACAATGCCAGGGGAGTTTCTGTCACTCCACAGGATTATTACAGCTCTGGCTTTTGATACGGCACATGAGGACAATGCATATTGTATCTGAATGAAATGTGAAGGCTACAGAGGTCCAAGTGGAGGTACTGCATAAAAAGTAATTAGAGCGATTAACATTTTCCACCTGGTATACAGATGATTTGCTTTGGATAGGACAAGAGTCAAAAAGAAGAAAAAAAAAAAATTCAAAACTAGAAGAAGGGCTTTGTGGAACAGCTGC
The DNA here is from genome assembly GCF_902362185.1 of Chanos chanos. Classification (NCBI taxonomy): domain Eukaryota; kingdom Metazoa; phylum Chordata; class Actinopteri; order Gonorynchiformes; family Chanidae; genus Chanos; species Chanos chanos. The sequence continues at coordinate 31,671,534 of NC_044502.1, forward strand.
CTTGGTAAAATCTACATAGTACTGAGCACACAGAAAATGATGAACAGATAAGAGAGAGAGACATATGAGAGCAAAACTGAAAACAAAAAGGACGAAGATGGAGGAGTGACCACGGAGATGAGGGTGCGGGAGTATTACTACCACCTAGTGATGGTGCTTAACAAATCTATTCTTACTGTCAGTTCACTGTTTGTTTGGAATTTCTATTCTAATCAAACCTGACACACTCATTTTAAAGAATGAATTAATAGACAATGTCAAATAAAGCAAGAATGAACACAAGCACCAAAATGCCCAGTTTTCCAGCTAAAAAAAGCCTTGCAAAATAACGAGCTATTCCTCTGAATTTCAGATGAGCATTGAGTTCAGCAGTGGAACAGAGTGCCCACATGGTCAATACCTGGCAGTCCTGCCCACTCTGTGGATGTAGGTGTTGGCATCTTCTGGACAGTCAAACTGCAGCACCCAATTCACCGCAGGGAAATCTATCAAGTGGAATATTGCAATATTAATTTGGAATATCCTACCTCCGTACAGAATAGATACATACTGCAAATCATGGTAGCTTGAGTAACCCAAAGAATGTAGTATATGGGTCATTTTAAAGGCTACAACTAATATAATACTCCCATGAATGTTAGTCTGCTCTCAAGGCCATAAGACAAAATTTGACTTAAAACTGTTTTACTCATTCAGTTGTGCCATTTCCTAAAGAAGTATTTTAGCCACATGCAGTGCAAAATGAAGTGACGGAAGACTGGTAAAATAGTTCAAACAGTGTCCTATTACCCAGTCCTCTGGCAGCTATATCGGTGGCGAAGAGCACAGCGGACTTTTTGCGAACAAAGTCATTGTAGACCTCCACTCTTTTCATCTGATGCTGTCTGCCATGCAGAGCCAACACCGAGATGCCAGGACGAAGACGACAGAAGATACGGAACAGATACTGCACCTGAACACATAATGCAGACAGAACGATGAGCGTCAGAGGAGGATATGACAACTTTAGCTCTACGATGCAAACTGGCTAAAATGACCAATCAGGACTGAGATAGGACTTAAACGTGGCTCATTTGCAGCGGTGTGTTCATTAGCAGCTTATTACCTCTTTGCAACAGGTGAAAAAGACAATGACTTTCTTCTGCAGGTGACTCCGTAAAAAAGAGAAGAGCATGTTGACCTTCTGGTGCAACTCACAAACAACGTAATTTTGTTCCAACGTGGCAGGAGTACTGGGGAGACCACACACACAGACATGTTACAAAAATGCCAAAAGGTCAAAGGCAAAGCAATCTCGGTATTAAAAATGATAATGTTAACGAATGTGGTCTCAAGCACGTTTACCTGAACTTGGCCTGCTCATGAACCCAAACATATTCTGGATCCTTCAGACTCAGACGGGCCAGGTCTTTGACTGACTTGGTCTGAGTGGCGGAGAACAGTAGTGTCTGTCTTGTTCTAGGGAGATTCTCCACTATGGCATTGATGGTGTCAGCAAAACCCATGTCCAGGATCCTGTCTGCTTCATCTAGCACTAAATGGGACATGCGAAAACAAAACATTATTTAACATAATTTTAATCTATGGTGACCCCTGGAATAACAAACAAAACTCAAGTGCCAAGAGAATAAGAAATCACCAAAAACAATACAGTTCAACATATGTGATCAATTCACGAAAGAGTCAAAACATTACTGATACTGAACTACGACCACAAACCCAACATCAACCACATCCAACACTTTATTAAATCCAGTTTCAAATAAAATGTGATGTTGAGATTGTGGGTAAAAATCTAAGGATTTGGTTCCTTACCCAGTATGTGCAAGTCTGAAGCATGGAATGTAGAGGTCTCATCCATGTGCTGTAGGAGACGCCCTGGGGTGCAGACGATGATGTTGGTACGGTGGATCTTCTCCGATTCATCTTTCAGATCCTGCGGCCAACCAAAGAGATCAGCCTCACACAAACTAGAAAAATCTCAAAAAACCTAACTGCATAATTTACAAAAAAAATAACAAGACATCTTGTCAATATTAGATCACCTTTCCACCGATGATCAGACCGGCTGAAAACTCGTGGTTCTTGCCGATTTTCCTCAGCACCTCAAAGGTCTGATAGGCGAGCTCTCGTGTTGGGGAGATGATGAGAGCACCAAGGCCGTCCATGGCTGTCCACTGCTGCCGATATAAACACTCCAAAACCTGGGAGAAAACAGACACAAATCAGACTAAAACAGTCACTACTGGACTAGAACACCGTACAGGCATCAGGACCTTGCATTGTGAAAAACTGTAAATAAACTTCAGGCCCACTGGGACATTTAGGACTGACTTACTATCATTAGACCATGAGGGTGTTTATTTGCCTGTATGATATGAAAAATGCTCATTGACTCACAGCTTGTTTTGACGTAAAACACAGCAATTTATTTTCCAGTAAACAGATTAAAGAAGTTGCTTTAACTCTAATTCCCTAATTTATCTAAGGTGGAATAAAAGTAGACTACTTCTGTGACGACGTACAGGAATGAGAAAGGCCAGTGTCTTTCCTGATCCTGTCTTTGCAGCTCCCAGAACATCCTTCCCTTGTAAAGCAAACCCAATGGTCTGTCTCTGGATCTCGGTGGGCTGCCGATATTGAGACTCCAACAACCCTGAAGTAATCATGCAAACAATTTAAAACCAAAATACATCATGTGTCACTTCAGTCAATGGACCTGAATGGTCACAAATAGCTACAGATTTCTGTTTGGCTCTCCCAAGCAAAAAGTGTTATGTTATTTAAAAAGTAAACACAAACGTACGAATGAAAGCGGATCAAGCTCACCTCTGAGAGTCTTCTTCGAGATCGGAAAATCAGAAAATTTGATAGCTTCCTTCGGATTAATCTGTATGACAACAGCACATGATCGTTAACTACTTAGAAATGGACTCCGACTAATTGGTGCAAGCGTATGTGGTCATTTAATACATGCAACAGGAACGGCTAAACTGAGGTACAAGCTGGCTATAATTCACGCCTGCGAGTCATGCCCTGAGTGCTACATGTCAAACACTTTGGTTCGATTGGTGAACTGACGCATTTCACTGGACAGCGACTAGTAGGATACCAGTGCTGCGCTAGCTGCTGGTATGATAGTAGATTAATTAACTTGTTATAGAAAGCAGCAGAACCCAAATATTAGGTTAACAGTCTTTTACATGCTGAGGTTCGTTAGTGCCATCATAATTAACTTTAATTACACACCTCTCCATACTTGTTGACCAGTTTCTGGATGTACTCCCTTTCCACCTCCCAATCACGTTTCTTCGGATTCTGTCGTTTGGCTCGTTTGACTTTTTGCTTTGTTTTGTCATATTTCTTCTTCCATCTCTCAAAATTCTTCACAGGATCTTCTTCGTCGTTTTTCTGAACTTTTGATTTGCCTTTCTCTTTTTTCCGCATTTTCAGCGATGTAGCAAAGAAAATCAATTCACATGAAACTGTCCGGCTAACGGTGACGACTAAAACACATGCTTACTACACTTCCGAAACAGCGTGGATGAATACCATAGAAGTTCCGTATTTCCTATACAACCCATATTGGCCCATTACCGCCACCTAATGGTACGGGGTCTGTTCAGGTTAGAACCGTGGGAAAGCAGAGGATGTTCAGTGAAAGAGACGGATGAGTCGCTTAAATTATTAAAAACACTAACGTGTGGAAGACAAACTTTGAAATCTGATCACTAGTATGAGTACGGTGTATTTGTTTTTTTTCTCATTAAATACTCTCCTCATGTAAATGGAGTGTAATTAAAATAGTTTAAAAAATGATGTTCAATTATTGTAAATTATTATTGCATTTGTCATTTCCTGTGAGTAAACTCAGGCCTTGGAAACAAATCAATGCAAATGAAAACCTGCTGACTTATCTAAAACAAAATATCTGTTTAGCGAATTGCTATATTGGGGACACCCAGAAGAAAACGTAAGTAGTGAAAAAGCAACCTGTTCAGCTCAATTCAATTTTATTTCAAGATTCAAGAGTTTTGTTGTCATATGCACCGCAAAACAGGCAGTTACACTGTACAATGAAATTCTTACTTTGCTAATCCTCCATTTACCAAAAAAGAAAGATTAATATAAAAAATTATCTTTTATAAGAAATCTGAGAGGTAAGACTCAGTGAGAGGTAAAACTTAGTAATTAAAGCTACATGTGCAGTACATGTGCAAAGGCAGAGAGCAGCGGTCATAAAGTGCCCTGTGCATTGTTGCAACTCACAGTAGGAAGACAGCAGCAGTAAATGTGTGTGTGTGTGTGTGTGTGGAGCTGAGTAGAGTACCATAAGTAATGTGTGTGTGTGTCAGCCAGAGATCAACAAGTTCAAAGTGGTGGGAGGGAGCAGTGTGTGAGAGAGTTGTTCACAAGCCTGATTGCCTGTGGATAGAAACTGTTCATCAGTCTTGATGTCCTTGACCTCACACTTCTGTAGCATTTGCCTGACGGTGGAAGAGTAAAGAGGCAGCGTTGGGGGTGTGTACTGTACCTGACGATGCTGTGGGCTCTCCTGATGACCGGATTATTTGTATAGTGTGTGGCTGTAAAATGAAAAAACCTCAATCTGCACGTGCACTCTAAAGGGTGTGTGTGTGTGTGTGTGGGGGGGTGCATCTTCCTATGACTGGTACCATAGTAAGGGGTATGACATAGACAAAAACACTTTAATGACACACCTATCTGTGCCAGAGATAAGGAGAAAAGGGCTAACAGCACCTGCCGTGGGAATACATGAGAGGCTAAGAGACTAATACTTTGAGGCAGGTAAATGATGACACATGCTGTTTACTGCGGTAGACTAAAGGCCGTGAGTAGAGGTAGAGTTGGATCATGTATCTGGATTCCCCAACGTCCTAATCTTTCTCAAGAAAGTGGAACTTGGTACAAATTGGATATTGCAAACTATGGATGAGTACATGATACCAGAGAAATCAGATTCTTTCTTCTCAAACCATAAAATTGCTGTTAAATAAGGTCCTTATTTGTTCTTCTGCATAGGTTCATTTAATTTTCTCTCCCGTGTGTGTGTGAAGTGTTTGCTTTGGAATGCAAATAAGGAGCATCTGGACTAGGGGTTTAATATCTGTCTTTAGAGAGAGGATGGGAGGGGGGGAATGTCTGTCATTCTAAATGCCTTTCATTCAGTTAGTCAAGCTTTCCACATAGACACAGGGCTACTGCATCTTCAATGAAACTGACAGAGAATGTGGTTCCAGTTTATTAAATGCTTAAAACCAATATATTTGATTAAGAGCCAATTTCAGGACAGTATCATTTGCAGAAGATGTGCTGTCACACAAGTGAGCATCTTTGAAGCCAGATATTCCTTGATTTTTCCTGTTTTGCCATTTCTTGGTTCCACATAAGAACAGTTTTAGCGCTGCATTTTTCCTTGGATGGAAGCTGTATTTCAGATCAATACTGATAAATGAATATAGAAATAGAATAGAAAATCTGAGAGCATGGGAAAATAGCTGCCTGTTATTTTGCTCACTGAAAGAGGGATGAGGGTGTGTGCTGAATACTTAAGCTGTATCCCCAGAACTTCAACACACAACAAATGTATCAGTTCAAACGATCTTAAACCATAATAACAAAAAGAGTACAAACCAGGTTAGAGCTTATGGTAAGAAAAGGGAATGCTCATTCGATGCCATTCATTTTTCATTAATAACATTTGACTGCAGTGCTGCAGCAGATGAAGGCGTTTGTGTCAATCTTTCTCAAAACTTGACCTGCTTTAAACTGATCAAGCCTTTCATGAGTAGCCAAAGTGCAGTTTCATGGGTGCTGACTGAGGGTGGAGGATGTCGTAATCTCCTGTGCAGACTTCCCCCATAACATTTCATAACTTGACTGCTACTGTCGTTACAGTATGACATGAACAACTGAGTCACTGAGATGCCAGGTGGTAAGAGCCAGCTCCTCTGGCCCATTAGGACTGACACCAGTTGGGTGTCTTTGGGTGACTGGAATAGATTTGTGATCATATGAAATTAGAAACTGATTTAGAATTGGGTTTCACTTTTTTATCAGAAATATTCAACAGAAATGATTTACTTAAGGGATAAGGTATGTGACAGTGAAACTTTGAGACAACCTGTACCTTGAAACACGTATACATAGCACAATAGCTGAAATAACATATGTATTTAAACGAGTACCTCTAAGACATTACATTACATACAAGACATTACATTTTATACGTCGTTTTTGACCAGTCAAGAAAAAAAAAATAACATCAGCCACCACATACATTTGAGCTAACAGTTACTGGAGAAAATAAGAGGCAAACGTAAGTTCATTTCTATCAGTTTATTGCAACTCGAACATGTTTAACATTTTATGTTTTTTTTTCCCTTGTGACAAGAAGCTGGACTCAGAGTTGATTTATTTTTTCTTATAACTCTTGGCTTGCACACAGATAGAAACAGTAACCATCTTGGCAGTCTGTGGCAACTCTTTTAGGTTAAGTTTAAATCCTCTGTTTGGAGCTTTTGTTTTTGATTATTTATGAAAGCAATTCACCCACCTCAGCACGTCTGTGTGTTGTAAAATACAGAATAAAATAACTATCCAAAAAAAAAAAACAAACAAACAAAAAAAAAAACCCCAACAACGACAAAAACAAGACTGCCCCATTTTTAAAAGAGGAAAGTGGACACAGAACAAGGCACTACCATGCTTTGTCCGGAGTGATAGTTATAATAAATAAACTGATACCCAGCATTTTTATAGAACCACCAGGGGAATCTGAGTGGAAATGACTCTGCGTTGTATGTACAGCCTGGAGGGGGGGGGGGTGGAGGGGAGTGTAGTCAGAAGATTTTCACTTTGATAACGCTCTATGGAGCAAGTGCTGTGCGTACAGAGGACCATCAGAAAAAAATATAACTCTCATAACATACTCCATCCCTCTACATAAAGATATTTTATCCCTTAAAATTATTCAAGAAGAAACATGTCACTGGATGAGTTTACACATACAAGCCCAACATCAAGTCTTGTACGATACTATCTCTCTTTGGAAACGTTCAAATAATACCGTGGTCTTCGCCAAAATCTCTCTTAAGTCGCTAACTGCTTTACACATACAGTGAGAGAGCAGAAAGAGGATCCAGGACATGGTGGATGATGTAAGGAGACTTCCGACAGTCTCTTTATCCCCTATTCTCATCGCTAACGAACATTTAGCGCTGCATGTAACAATGTCCTGACAGAAAAAGAATGCCACGTCAATCAACACCATCAGATGTCAAACACTACTAATTGACCTAAAACAACATCTTTCTGACTGAGAGGGTTATCTGGGCCTTGGTACATCACATCTCTGTAGATACAGTATGGGCGAATGCAATTTAGAGAAAGAACCGGGAGGGAAAAGAGGAAGAGATAGAGTCTAGCATAATTCTAAAGGAGGAGAGTGAGACCTTGGAGTGCGGTCTGGAAGTCCTCCGTGTTAATGTGGGTTAATGGGTGCGGACCTGATTGGGCTAGAGGAGCATGGTGACAGGTTTCTCTAGGAGCCTGCGGAACTGGGCCAGCCACTGGGCGCCCACCGCTCCGTCCACAACCCTGTGGTCGCAGCTCAGAGTCACTGACATCATGTTGGCCACGTCAAACCTGAAACACACAGGGGAGGACAAAAAAAGGCATGTACAAGCGACCAACCACAGATTTTCAAAATTCAAATTTTCTTTCTCTCTCTGTCTCTCTTAATTAACCACGCGCTCCACACCTCTCTCTTTCTTACGCAGACGCACACGTATGTGAGAGCCATCAAACAAACTCCAAAGCATCTGACCGCAATTTCACACTTACACTCTCTCACTTTCTCCTTGTTTTACACCGTCTTGTTCACTCACCCTTTCTCATTGTCTGCAGGCAGCAGCCTCTTCTCTGAGCCTCCCACGGCCAGAATGCAGGCCTGAGGGGGGTTGATAATGGCTGAGAAATTCTTGATGCCGAACATGCCCAAATTGGAGATTGTGAACGTACCACCCTGAAAGCAAAAAAAAAAAAAAAAAACCACACATAAAAAAATATGCCTTCAGTGTATGTTTTCCAGCTACAAGTTATTCAGACACGTGAACCTTGTTTGGCTCTCTTACAGTCATGCACAGTAAATGTTGACAGATTAGACCTATTCTAAAGGCATGCCATATTCTAAACTATATACTGCTAAGTGCCTGGCAATTTCATTCAAGTAACCGCATGCACGTTAGGTTATCACGCCATCACTGAGAGCCCTGGAGTTCTTAAAAAGAAATCCAGATATCTATGGTACATACAACAAAATCTAGTCCTGACATGAATTCTGTCCCAGTTTAACACGTTACCTAACATCTTACCTCACGGTGTTACAGGCCTTATGAGACACTCACCTGGAATTCGTGCGGCTGCAGTTTGCCCTCGCGTGCTTTGGCAGCCAGGGTGGCCACGTCTGTGCTGATGGCTGCCAGGCCCTTAATGTGGGCATTGAAAACTATAGGAGTGATGAGGCCGTTGGCCGTGCTAACGGCGACGCTGACGTCCACCACGTGGTTTCTGTAGGAGAAGAGTGAACGGAACGCATGAGGGACTGTATCAGCTTCACAGAGACTCTGGTCTTCTCACACGGATAAACAACACAACACGCCTCAAATCAAAAGGCTCCGGTGCTCCAGTGACACACACGTAGGGTTAAAAAACAACAAAAAAAATGATGCGGTTCACAATGCAAAAGATTCAAATGTCAATAGTGTATTTAATATCAACTACAAAAACCAAATTATATAAAAAAACTTGAATTAGAGAATGAATAGAATTTAAGGCACCTCCAATGTATTTGAAAAGCCTTATATTTCTTTATATATCTGACTGACATTATAAGAAGGTCTTTATCCTTATAGGTTCGTGAAAGTCTGCTTGTCTGTGCAGCGTTTGGACACCATTAACACAAGCACTTTGTGTGGCCTGCCATTCTAAAGTAGATGAACTTCCCACTTGTTTTAGGGTCTGAGCTAACAATACAACTGAACTGTTCAGACGAGTGGTGTGTACTTAAGGAACGAAGCTGCATTCTTGTGGGGAGGCAGTGATATGGAGAGAGAGAGAGAGAGAGAGAGAGAGAGAGAGAGAGAGAGAGAGAGAGAGAGAGAGAGAGAGAGAGAGAGAGAGAGAGCTGTTACTCACTGTCGGATCACTGTGTCCATCCACGAAGAGTTTGCCTCAGGCACCTCCAGACATGCCAACGCCGAAGCCTTAATGATGAAATCATTGACTGACAGTTTGATATTTTTGGATTTTAATTCCTGAATGAAAGAAAGGATGTTGACAGACAGCGTCAGGAAAAAAAAAGGAATGAGGTCCAATAGCAGTTCATATAAGTTACAAATCAAAAATATTGATTTATAAGCTTGTAGCCTACCGCAAAATACGATTTAATACTTTGTGCTGTGCAACTAAATGCAAAGACTACACCGAATACAAGCCTTCGTAAAGAGCACCATCTCCCCAGCAGTGTATTTGGATTGATCCTTTCAGACAACTCACCTCATTGAGTTCTCTCCTGAGCTCCAGAACTTGGTCCATTTTCACATCAACAGACAAATAGTAATGTGGGATCGTCTGCTTCGACTGCATCAGCCTCTGAGCAATAACCTGAACAGTGAGAGAGGACAAGGTTAAAGGACGGAAGATGAAAGAAAAGAGAGAGAGAGAGAGAGAGAGAGAGAGAGATGGTGAATCTTACTCTGCGGATGTTGCTGATGGGGATGTCCGTGAAGGTGCCCGTTGGCACGGCGCCGACGGCTGGAGCGGCTGCAGGTGGAGCGCTGGGTGTAGGTGCAGCAGCAGGCGGAGCCTTGAGAGAGTAGGACAGGGAACCCAGAACAAGTGGCTATGACAATGAGACTTGACAATCATTCTAACTTCATTTATGGCCTATTACATTTGATGGAATACACGCATTCAAGATCAAATAGGAGAAAAGTAGAAATGCTAATCTGTGTTTAAAAGATAAATCTGTGTTAAAAGTTTGAAGTGTGTCAAATACTTAAAATGTGTTTTTCTCAGTTCATTATCCAGTGCATTAACAAAAATATGTGTAAAAATGATAAAATATGTGGGGAAACTGGAAAAGACTTAGACATTATGATAGTGGCTGAATTGGCTAAATTCCTAAGCATTCCATAAGACATGCACAGGACAAAGAACCACTCTTGGGCTGGACTAAGTGTCTGTATCTTTGATGTTGAGGTTTGGGGGTCTCACCAGTGCAGCCTTGGGGGGGACAAACGACTCAATGTCTTTCCTTGTGACCCTGCCGTCTGGTCCAGTGCCTGTGAGAACACAGCGGAGAACAGGAAAAACGAGTCAGTCTATGAGAGGAGAAGAGCAGTCCACGAGAGATAAAGACATGTGCCTGAGAAAAGAGCCATGCAGTTTCACATACTGCCAACAAAAGGGGCAGCTAATGCCAGACTTCATATTCTAGGGTAAAGTTTATTCCATAAGTCAGATTCCATTTGAGCTGACTTTTAGTGTTACCCCAACGACTGAAAGATAACTGAGAATTATTACTATTCCAGTTAAAGTTATGGTAGAGAAAGGATCAGTTATGTATGCACGTCTGGGCATAAACTGGTATGTGTAAAAATAAAGGCGCGGAGGTGTCTATACCCACCGGTGACCTGGCCAAGATCAATGCCCTTCTCTGCTGCTAGTTTCTTAGCCAGAGGGCTGGCAAACACTCTCCCCTTCCTGGGTGCAGCAGGAGCAGCAGGTGCAGCTGGAGCTGGGGTGGGAGCAGCAGGCGCTGCCGCAGGTGGAGGTGGCGCCACCTAGAGGAGAGGAGGTCACAAAGGTGATTAACTGTCAAGTTAGATGAACACTTTATTTACTGTCTGTGTATGACACTACACATTCATACTTAATGTACAACTATGTCTTATGTCTTCAGAGTTAGGAAAATGATCTGCTTTCAATCTATTCAAAGAATAATGACATTTAAACAGCAATGCATCAAACTACAATACATTTTAGTTTAAACAATAGCTGCACAGTCATATGATAAGTGTGCCTGGTTTGGAGTCACTTGTAGGTACTGTATAGCTGAACTGGTCTGCTAGAGCATGTTTCTGCACTGTCACAAAAACTGGTGGAGATTTACTGGAAAGGACAACAAATCTGACTGAATTAAGGATTATTCACATGTGACCCTCCTAGTCCACCTATTTTCCCCATTCCTACAATATGACACGCCCATATTACTAGAGAGACAAGTTTTTCCAAACTGTCACAACAATGCTAAAAGTTGAGGACAATGATGCTAAATCAAAAGAACAAACTGCCACGCTCACACTGTTTTTGAGCACAGAGAGTTCATTGGTGCATGAAACTAGTGGGATGAAATATTCATGACCAAAAAAAAAGGAAAGTCCAAATGCAAAATTCAGCCTCTGGCACCTTTTCAAAATTTCATTTTTCATTATTCCTTATTTTTAAGCCGCTGACGCACAGTAAATATCTTCGGTGATAAGATTATCATTTTGTAAGTATGTTGTATTTTTTCTGTCTGTTTTTCTCCCAACCTGCAACAGCCAATTACACAGTATCATAAGACCCAGCCAAGGGGCAGCCACGGTGGCAAAATGAGAGACTGAAAAACTACCATGTTCTGAATCACGCAACACAAACCACCGCTTCTCTTTCATCTGTATAGTTTACAAACATCTACACGAGAATGGAGTGCATGTAGGCCCATGCTGTTTTCTCTCTGTTTTATGTCCAGTAACAGTGTATGGATCAGACTGACACCCGCGAGTGGCTGGACTGTGAAGACAGGGATCAAACCCTGTGGGGCTGGTGCTCTCAGAACACGGACAACTCATGTTCTCTACGCTGCTTGGCCAGGCCTGAGGTATCTCTGAGATCTGAACTCCCGACCCCAGTGAGGACGGGAGAACTAATTTAGTTCTGTGCCACACAGGCTCCAGCAATACCATTATCATCCCTGTGCGCATGACTGCTGAGCAACACTTGACTAACCGACAACAGCAAACCTGGGGCCTCGTTTATTAAGAGAGACTCTGTTACAGTACAAGGGGGTAAAACGGAGAAAATCTTGAGAGCTGAAATCTTTGAGCGTTCTTCAAAAAGAAACGGAATTATTAAAAAGGGAGGGAAAAGTCTGCCCAGTGATTGTACTTTTGAGTATGAATATCTCTCTGTCTTAAACCAAAGTCAACAGTTCTCTTGCTTTTGAGGACACAGCTGATGCTAAAAACGCTGTGATCTTGGTTACCAAAGCACACCCTGAGAAATCATCTGTGACACAATGACACATTGGAGCCATGACTTCACCCATTAATCTGCAAGACTTTGCACAGAACCGTGTCTACAGCACACTTCTAACCTAGTCATTATTGACCAGTCAAACGTCACTGTTTACAATGTCAATAATGTCAAAGCTGACAAATGCCCAGGCTCCTAAACTTCCTATACCGACAACAGAACCCACTCAAAATGAGAACATATAACAGCACACAGCAGTGTCATAGACAGTTATAACACTTAAAGAGGCAGTATGATTCATTTGTTGATTACCGGTGTGGGTGCTGGGGGAGGAGTGGACACTACTCCTGTTTCCACATAATCGGCGAAGGCTTTGATGTCCTCCTCTTTCTCCACGATGATGCAGAGAGGAGTACCCAGGGGCACATCCCTCGTTCCCTCAGCAATCATGATCTTTGCCAGGTAACCCTCCTCTTGTACCTCAAACCCTGAATCATACATAGCACAAGGATCACTCTTCAAATTTTCCTGCATTAACCTACATTTCATTTATCCTCTGTCCACTCAAAACTCTGTAGTTTTACACTTTCAACACCTTCCACAGAAAATCTTAGGCTTAGTGCCTCACACTCAACGCCACACAAGTATGCACATTGAGCAGACATGATTTTCTCTTTAAGAGTACACCGGGACCAAAGTTTAACTACTGAAATTAATAACAGTTTGATAGAGAAATAAGAGCTGTCTAGTGAGTTATCAGGAATGATAACAGATTCTGATAACAGTTTCAGAATGGTGTTGTGTTCTGTTCAGTTCCTATCTGCTGCAGATGCAACACAGTGTGTGTGAAATTACAGAAGTTAAATGCAGCGTTCTTTTTAAAACAAGGAAGGTGTGTGGAAAGGGACTCATTAAAGTCAGAGAGTTAAAAACTCACCGATGGTAGCTTTGTCTGTCTCAATCTCAGCCAACAGGTCCCCCTCACTCAACTTCTCTCCCACCTTCTTCTCCCAGCGCTGGACTGTGCCCATAGTCATGGTGGGAGAGAGAGCTGGGAGCAGCACCTACAGCAAACAGAGAGGAGTATCAGCACGTATATTTGCCCTTTTCTGAATCGCTTCCATCATAAAGCACCGCAAGACAAGTGCCAGATCCAAAACAAATGGCCATATCCGTGCTCCTGAGGCCTGTTCTCGCCACTGGGACCCTTTTATCAGACTGGAAACAGTTTAGCAATATGCACTGGCTTCAAGGTCTGGTCTAAGAGTGACCTTAGCAGTGACACTTATGTAACAGACAGCTCCTTAACGGCTTTATGCTTGGTTTGTATCCTGTCCGTCTTGGAAGTTGCTTTGGATAAAAGCATCTGATAAATGAATAATTGTTAAGGTAAATGCAAGGACTTCGGTAACTCAGCATTAGGCCCACCAGAGGTCAAACAAATCCTAAAAAAGAGATCCTAATAAATGGCCGCTATCTATTCTAGGTTCTGGACTGAGGCTGGAGTTTGGCTGATTTCTTTCTAAAGACTTTGAACCCATTTACAGAGTCATTTGGGATTTGGTTTATAGGTCATGTGACTAAGTGACACTCTTTTTTTTTTTTTCCCCCCAGTGTGGCCGACCTTCATGTGAGGTGGGTAGGAGCTGCCAGGAGCCTGGGTGGGAGCAGCAGCAGGTGGTGGAGATGGAGGAGGAGGTGCTGCAGCAGCAGCAGATGGAGCAGCAGCAGCCAATGAGTCTAAGGTGACGTCCTTAAACGCAGGGATGAGGTCAGCGCTGACAGGGAAAAAAGTTACAGGGTCAGATCTGATGGATCATCAGATGGAGAATGAAGAGTGCAAATTGATGACGGTCATTTATTGGTCAATTTATGCTCCACTAAGCCCTGCCCATCTTTGGTTACTGTTGCTAACTTGGACGAGTGTTCACAGTTAGCTTTTGAGGAAACATTCCCTGATATGAAGTAACTGATGTCAAAATGAACTTCAGTACATGTGGAAGGACACATCCACAATCTTAAATTAACGTAAAAAAAAAATGCATTTAGGATAGGGACTGAGACAAAATCTACCACTTTTTTAGGATGCGTTTATATTTGCTTAATTCAATATTAATTCATTTAACTGTTCTTTCATGTATCATTTTACTTATGCTTTTATTTACTGATTCTTTTACTGGTTCATTTCTCCTTTCCACTTTTGTAAATTACAGCAAAGAAAAATCAATAAAAGGCACTCCTCTAAGAAAGTACATCTGAAAACTAGTAAATGAGGAACCAGCTGGCAGTGGGAATGAATCTCCACACATGCAGTAAGTAACGGGAGTACACACCTCAGTACTGGGGTGCCAAGGCATGCAGTACCAGAGAGGCATATACTATCACTAAGTAAATACCATTTTCATTTTATCAGGTGGAGAAAAGTCCTAAACTAAACTCACACCACAGTTTGTGTCAGTTACAGTTTAAGGAGCAGGACAATACCAAATGCTGCACCTCCCACACTCACTGTCGTTTTTCCTCAGAGTCACTGACCAGAAATAGAAACAGTCATTTTTTTTTTCTTAGATGCCTAACTGCTTTTATCTGACACTTAATCTTTAGAAATATTACAACTCACAAAGCAACCTTAGGTGCATTTCTGATGACAACATTAAATACCCTGGGTTATTTTTTTTTTGTGTGTCTTTTTACTGAAAGTGCCTTTTGACCAACTGAAGAATGACTATTGCATAATTTGCAATAAAAGTTACAAGATGACATTCCTTAGTTGTCATTTCTGAAAACAATCCTTTCAAAAATACTGTTTATTTGTTTCATGACATCAGACATTTCAGGGCAACAACCACAATAGCTTTAAATAAAAACTTCTTTTCTTTTCTTTTCTTTTTTTAACTGAGTAAAACCAAAACAAGAGGAGGCCAATCACTGGATAGTCTTACCTGTCCACAGTGATACAGATAACTGCTCCTATGGGCACATCTCTTGTCCCCTCTGGCACCAGAATCTTAGCCAGGTAACACTCTTCCAGCATCTCAAATCCCACTGTGGCCTTGTCTGTTTCCACCTGTGCCACGGACAATGAGTTTGGAGAGCATTAGGCATCAGAGTCATAATGAATGGAGTCTACAGGTTGAGAGAGGCTAAACCAGAGACCACAGTTCAGTATTACTGGAGAATATGAGGTCTGAAGAACATCAAGTCAAATTCTTGCAACGTCTTTCAGTGAGGGGGCAGTGCCAAAATGCACCGTCCTTTTTATCCATGTGTCAGAGTGTGAAAACCCCTCACCTCAGCGATCAAGTCACCCTCGTTGATCTTATCACCCTCTTTCTTCTCCCAACGGGCTATGGTTCCCAACTGCATTGTGGGTGACAGAGCAGGAAGCTCAACCTGTGTCCATGAAAAGTCAGAGTTTTACACATACATCAGACATCACTTTTGTATGGTCTCACCCACTGTGTCATGGATGATCGTCATTTGTTTTGTATTTTAACTATGGTACATACAAACTATTTATCTACCACTGAAGAACAGAACACAATCTGCTGTGAAGTGCCATACACTGTCGCGACCACGGGCAAGACAAATGGCATCGGACCTGGCCAAGGAGTTAAAGTTGGGCATCATCGTAAGTTGGCCCTGTATCTTTAATCTAACTGTTTTAAACGACAGTTGCTTTGTTACATTTGCTTTGTAAATGCTACTACAGCGCTTCAGGCAGAAGTACTTGATGGCAAAACCCCATTTCACAGTGCTTTGTCCTGAAGGTGACATTTAAAAAAACAGTGAGGACGATATTATTCGCTAAGCAACGTGTACGTCACATAATGATCTGCAGAGACCCTTCTGCACATATTTTAATGTAAGAAAAAAAAACTTTCATAACATGCTGTATTCATACGCAATACGACAAATGGCACTTCGGTAGGGCTAAAGGCTAAATGACAAGCAGGGACAGACAGTCAAAATATGACATTTAAAGAATAATATTTGGATAAACGATACAAAATCTTTGAGATAGCATCTTAATGACATTTGTACACAAACATAAATGATTGTAACATAGAACGAACAAGAGTAGCCATCTGGCTAGTGATTACCTTCTGATGAGGTGGTAAACTGTAAAGTCGTTTGCTTGAACTAATACTTGCAGTTTGGTTTTGCTGCAGGACACATGTTCTGTTGCTGAGGATGCTGTTGTAAAAATATCTTCCATTGCTTGCGGTCCTTATTCGAGCAGGACCAGAATAATGGTTTCTCTTGAGATGACTTCTCGCTGGTCCAGATCTAGAACTAGCAGTAGGGCCCGATAAGACACTGGGTCGAGCTAGAGAGACAGATGGCCGCACTCGCAGTACTAAACGCAACATTTTGCTGTAAGAATTTCCAGATAAATTTGGGTACAAGAGAGGTTACTATGGTGTCAGAGTTTCTGACACTAACCGTAGTAATTTTGTTTCTTGTCCAGAAATTTGGACCGCCCAACCTCACTTTTCAATGACCTCCCCGGTCCAAAACATCACAGTTTACGGCTCTCCTTCCAATCGTCCTCTGTTCAATACTACGGGTTGCCATTACCTATGACAATTCCTTTTCCTTGACTGTTAACTGCATCTTCCATCCTGAAATTGATACAAAATTTGGGCACAAACTTTAAATTTTAAGATCCACAAAGAGGTAAAATTTACAGTTAGCTTAGCAAAACCGATTTGTTGTATTATTTAAATGTATTCTATTTATCGTGCATAGTTATTATAAAAAAATATTTTGAACACTTCGGCTAATATTTTCAGGATCTTCGCACATGAATTTTAAAATCGTCATATGATATAAACAAAACGCCAAAAACTTTAATATAGACATAAGGCCAAAATCCGCCCCATTTTCATTTAAATTTTTATTAAAGTTTATCTTCAAGAGACAATATGGCAACCTTACAACAAGCTACATAAAGTGTCGTAGAACGTCGTAAAAACTAGACTATCATCAGAGCAACGTACAGCTGCATAATGTGCTCGGGAAGCCTTCTGCTCCTTTTACAGTTCCGTCTCGTATTAAACTCAAAGTGAGAAAACAGAGTTTTTACGGGGTAGAATTTTAGGTTAACGAACCATGCTTAAACTTGTCATTACTTTCCATATACGCTTTCAAGTACTTTTTACTTTGGTCGTTGACGGGTAATGATGGTTAGGAAAGGCTAAATTGTTCAGGTAAACGGATTTAGCAGCGATATTACTGCACTCTCATGCTGTAGTTTCAGTACAGTTGAGAAAGTACTTTGTCTAATGAAGCGATAGCTTGCCTGAGGTGTTGGTCCATCACACAGAGGACATGGATTCGAAAATATAACTTGGCATCTCTCGCACAGGTGATGTTAGAAGTGGAAAATCTCAGTTTTAAGTAGCTGTGAGGGTTGTACGCTTTTAACAAAACGACTATTCACTAAATTAAAAAAAAAATGCCTTGGATGACACTCACCGTGTCTTTACAGTTTCATATGGGATATCAATTATGCTTGGCCAAAATATTTGTGAAGGGCTGGTTGCGTTTGATGTAGAGCACATCGGGATACTTGGATTATGAAAAGAGTACTAAGGTTTGCTATTTACATCTGATTTCAGAGTCAAAAAAATTGGGGAACATCTGATGACACCTAATACAACAAACTCTTATACACATACAAAACCAGCGTTGTAAGACTTCAGTCTTCATTCGTTGTCCTCCAACTGTGGATCCAAACTTGTACCAGATAGACTCAGTCATTTTGGTAAAGCTTTTCCGTCAATATCGGAAGGACCAGTCAGAATTAGGTTCACCTCTGTATCCAATCAGGGAAGTGGTCAGTCATAACCATTCAGTCAGGTGTGAGCAAAATATGTACTGCCAGTGGGAATGCTGTTTTCTGCACAGCTACTCTAATTTGAAACATACAAAAAGCAACAGGAAACTGGCTTCAGCAATGAGTTCAGTCATTTTAGTGCAGTACTGTGCTACACACCTCCAAACTTATTCACTCACACAACACTTTGCTTTCAGTTATAGAACTTAAAACTTTAATGATTATAGCATCATGCCTCTCTTTAAGCATATTTACAATCAGATCATATCAAATAAATGATAAAAACAAATCTGAATAAGGAAACTCTTCTTCTGTTCAAGTCTGGGGAGTTCAGGCACACATAACATTTTCTGTAAACTCCAGGGATAGATCAGTGAATGCAATGGTAATGTACTTATATTACCACAAAAATTAAATTAAAATGATACAAATTTCTCCTCAGCTCTTGTTATTTACAACCTATCAGCTTAAATACAAGGTGCTACATGAACAATCTTCTTGCCCATCGGATTCTGCTGTTATAGTACACAGTGGCTCTTCTTTCTCTTTCATATTATAAAATATCGTTCATGTCATTGTGAGTCTATGTCCACAATTTAAAATCTGAACCTTTATGATTTTGTGTTGAGAAGCCAAGTGACGATGGGAGTGTATATATCAGTGAAGGTCAATGGTAAACAGTCAAGGTTAACGGTAAACAGATATGAAACATAAATAAATGACAGTCCACTGGTCCCTACCTCTCTAAACCCTAAAAGTCATTCAAGCAAAATACTTAAATGGTCAGAAAGGACCATTTCCCCACCTGCTGCTGTCATCCTGGGGGTTGATGGACACACAGAACGGTATTAAAGTGGTTCGCTCCTCGTACAGTGTTCCACAAAGAAGGGAAATCACAATGCTTTTTTTTTTTTTTTTTTTGTAAAACATTCAAAGTGGGCACTGAAGAGACAGGGCTGCATCACTAAAACTTGGATGAGGGAAAAAGTCTTTTGTTGAGGCTAATATCACAAACACCCTTGGGTTTCACCGGAAACTCAGAAAGCTACATCAATAGTTACAGTACTCTCCTTCAGCACAGCTAAGGTATGATGTGCAGAACTGATGTAACAACTTGTCATGTTTCGTGACAAAACAATATTACAGACATTTTGTACTGTAATCTCTTGAGCATCCACACTACACACGTTAGTACTAACATACCAAAATAAGAGATCTTCTGATTACCAGTAAAAAACAAAAAAAAATCTCATACACAGGCAACTTGATCAAAAAAAAAGTAAAAGAAAAATCAAAATTTGCCTTTTAAACTTTGCCTACAAAACTCTCATACGACTTGGTACTCTCCACTCCTTTTGTTTTAACATTCAGTCCTTTGTGCTAATGCTTTTTGAAAATGCTTGTCTCATTCAAAATTGTACATTTTAAAAGTGTCTAGCAAACATTCTGCTATTTTCCATCGGTGGCGAGAAACACTGTTTCACGACAAGCAGTTCTGGAAGCATAAAAAGCTTATTCTAGTCACAGTGAAAAGTTTGCTGGATACCTGTGATTTGGCACAATTAAAGAGGTTGAAAAAAAGAAAACTTCACTGCTTTTGACACTACCAAATACTCTTGCCTTGGTGACAGATGTAACACTAAAGCTGACAGAAGAAGTGAAGCAAAGATGTTTTCAGGCGCTCCACATATCCACCTATGAAAACTGTTTGTGTCCCTTTATCAGTAGTTCTCTTCTTTCCGCTATGAGAGAGGAAACTAGGACTCTGCGATGAAGTTTATATGTGGAGGATAAAAGACACATACAACAGGAGGGTTCTTGAAATAAGAACAGGAGTTCTTGC
Source organism: Chanos chanos (assembly GCF_902362185.1). Taxonomy (NCBI): domain Eukaryota; kingdom Metazoa; phylum Chordata; class Actinopteri; order Gonorynchiformes; family Chanidae; genus Chanos; species Chanos chanos. The sequence continues at coordinate 31,691,540 of NC_044502.1, forward strand.
CCCCCCAAAAAAATCTGCCTTGACACAGTGCTTTTCAGTATTTTGGCACACAGATTTTCCACTATTCCTTCATGCTCTTCACTACATTGTGTGAGCTTTCACTGGGAACTGTTAGGTCCTGTGAAAGAGAGAGAGAGAGTACTTTAAACATTAGTGACAGAGCAGTGATAAATATCCTCAAGCATGAAGTGATCCATGTCTTCCAGAATTCGAGTTATTTTAGTCTCCACAACAAAATCAGCACTGTGTATTTCCAAGTTGGTATCAATTAGTTGTGTCAGTTGTATTAACTGAACTACTAAATGCGTGTACTTTAAGTAAATAGTTCTGCGTAAGACAGAACAAATGCAAAAGTAGTTCTGCTGTGTCTGTGCTGTTTGCATGGTCTACCTTCCCTCCCCATGATCCTCTTCAACCCAGGCCACTATCTTCCCCTCCCAGCCAGGTACCACTGCATCGTCCTGGAGCACCTGCAGGGTGGACATACTCCCATTGGTCAATGCAATGCACATTTTTGAAAAGGTTTTTAACCATTATCTGCTTTGGGCAACTTTAGCTCAATTCCTTTCAAAACCATCTATGTGATTGTTACAGTCTTTAATCTGTCTGTTGGTATATGTTCTTCAGCTTCGTTGATTACATTTCAGTTTTGGCTTAATAGACTTTTTTTTGTTATTAGGTTAAAGAGTTCAGAATATTTTACCTCCTCCTTCACAGTGCCAAACTCTGGGTCCAGGGCTTTAAAATGGTACCTGAAGTTTCCCTCTCGGTCCATGGCCGCCTTGAAGTCTCTGAGTGTGACCTCCCCTAACCTAGACATAACAGGCACAACAGACACAATGTGTGACAATACTGTACAATATATACACAGCACAACACCAGAGATGAAATGGGTTTTTTTTTCATGCTGTTTTATACTGATGATATCCTTAATGTAATCCATTTCAAAAATGGTTTTGTGGAATCTTTGTCAAACTTATTTATGGATGAGAGGTGGAGATGGGGTTGGGAGGTGGCAAATTAGATGAATTTTTCAATCATGTCCAATTTTACTGATGGGTGGCGGTTTTTAAGATCAACTGTAAAAAAAAAAAATCACATGTAAACCAAAATACAAGACACAGTCTATGTCTGTAAATATCTATCGGTGAGTACATATCAGTTCAACAATAAGTACCAATTTAATGTCGTTACAACTGACATTATAAGTCAATAGCCACGTAGATCCTCTTACAGGAGGTACGGCTAAATAAAACAGTAACTCCCAACTGCATAAGGCTCTCAGCAGAATTTTAGGCTTACATTCAAATTCTGGTTTTAATACTAAGATTCTCTTTGAAAGGCTTATTGATATGGATGAGAATGGAGTAAAGACTTTCTTTCAGTCAGGCCAAAATGAATAGCACATTGTCAGAGCAGCTGATGTTAATTCCTCATATGTATTACAGCACACGAGCAGCTGGTTTTAAACACAGAGGCACCTCCTGGCCGTATTTCATTACCGCCGCTTTTTTCTATACGTACTCTAATGAACTGTCGATTTAGGTGACTGATTGAATGACCATGTTTTGTCTCTTAATTTAAGGGGGGGAGGGGCTTTGAACATTTCACGGCCTTCCAGAACTGGTGTAAAGTATGCGGTCCAGAAAACAGCATAATAAAACAACATAACAAGTCTTAAACATACCTTCTTAATTAATGAAACTGTTAACCATGAATTCCCAGTTTGTAGAAATGGCTGACAGTTTCCAATATCTAAAGTATGTATCCTGACAATAGACTAAGCTTTCTGAATAACACAGATTGTGTCTTCAAAAAAAAAAAAAAAAAAAAATCTTTGCGGCACTTTGTACTCTCTGAGCAACACTTTGGGGTGAGTGAGCAACTCATTAAACTGGATTATAAAGTAGTGCCCAGTGGTAAATTACACTGTGCCCCATTGCTGAACTTGTGAGTTTGAATCTCTGTTCCTGTGAGCTGGGGGTCTACTGCTGTAAAAAGCCCAGTTGGCTCAACACTGGGAAGGTCGGCCAGACCGGGAACTCTCCCACTCACTGCATTTCTGCGACGCCCTGAATCAGCAGGACGCCGGAACATTCTCAGACAATTTGTGGGAAACTGTTGACTGACCATGTAAATAAATGCAAGGTTTCAAAAATGCTCAATATTTTTTTGCTTTAAACATTTGGAACATATTATATAAGTTAAAAACTCATAGAAAAGCTCTTGATGTTGTAATAACCCATTCTTTTCCCATTTTGACAAACTGTCAAGAAGGTCGTTCATAATGCCCAGGAATGTCCTGAAGAAGTCTTTTGTTCCAAGGACAATTAACATTGTGAATTCATGAAGTCATTTGGGTTTTTATAATTTAATGCACTGTTTGTACAGAGTAATAATCACAAACCCTTCGTGTTCAATTTGCCTTCCTTCAGAGTAAGGTGAAGTAAGGTGCCAAACTTAATGTCATATGTTCTAGTTCTACCACTACAATCCTGTGAGGTTCAAACAAATTCCACACTTTGGACTATAAAATTCATTCTGTTCCATTCCATTGTGTGACAAGTAAGTGACATGCATAATTGAATGAAAACAAGTCAACATTCTCTCTCTCTCTCTCCCTCACACACACACACACACACACACACACTCACAAACTCAAAACAGACCTCTTGGGGATGTTGATCATGAAGGGAGTTAGCGAGCGATCGGTGAAGTAAAGAACCTTAGTGGATGCAGAGGAGTTGAGCGCAGGACTGCTGTGAGAGTGAACCATTTCTGCAGTATTGCCATGGAGACAAACACAATGAGATGGGAACAGCAACCATACGACCTTACAGAGACATAATCATTACACAGCAACACACACACAAAAAAATGTAACATCATTACATCATACATAAAGCATACAATATCTTTCCAAAATGCAGAATAAGGCTATTTAGTAAACTGTATTAACGATGGGGCCATATGAAAATGGATCTAATTTGTGTAAATTGATGATAAACTCCATTGCAGTATAATAATAACTGATAATGAAAGCTGGATGCCTCTGATATTGTGAATGTAGAGAAGAGCAGCAGGATTAGGAAATCTTACTGGTGCTGGGAGGCCAGGAATCCCAGTCTGGATGTGTGCCTTTATGTCCCGGAGGTTTCGCCCTCACCTACACTCATATATACAAACATAAGAACATGAGAGCAGGAAACTCTGGAGCACTACATCTAAAGGTTAGTCCAGTAATCCAGATATCTGATTCTGCTCTTAGCTCAGACACAATAATGTAGAGCTGCAGTGTGATTGAGATGGCATGGAGCCATAATGTTTATTGTTTGTACGAGAAAGTCCACTTGTGTGAGAAAGTGAGCGTGCGTGTGTGTGTGTGTATGAACGTGTGTAGGTGCAAGTGTACGTGTATACATGGGCTTGTCCCTCTCGTATGAGCAGTTAAACCTCACCATTGACAACGGTCTGGATGAGGGTGTGTATGTGAGTAGGTTTCTGTGAGTGTGACTGTACGTAAGAACGTATAATATGCGTTTGTACTGGTGCTCACACATGCCTACCTTCCTCTCATGTCGGTGGCTCCTCTCCAAGGCATGGAGGTGGTCCACGAGGCTTGCCACGCCCTGCTCCAGTGTGTCCAGTGTGTGGTGCTGAGGATCATGTCCCCCAAAACTATTTCTCAAACTACGCAGGGCGTCCCTCACAATCTGCAGCTCCTCCCCCTGTCAAAAGCCCCACCACAAGCAAGATCCTCCGTTTTTATTGATGCACTGGCCTCAAGTTTAGCCTTCTGATACTACAAATCATTCATCTGGTAAGCTAATCTTATACAGATCTTTAAGACAGGTTAGTCTGGCTAAAGGTCTTGCATTAAGGTGCATGAAAGGGGATACTGCAGTTGGTTGACTCACCCCTTTACGTGTGTGAGAATTACGGCCAGGGTGGGCGTAGCCATTGTTTTGAGAGCCATGGAACTAAAATATGGGAAATATTCACGGGTTTGTCATTCAATATATTTCCAGAGTAGATTTACAGTTAAGTATGTTTCTAGAGTATAACTACTGGAATCACATGTATTCACTCCAACTTTTAAATACGAATACCTGCTAAAAAAAAATACCCAATAATGAGCAATGGTTGTCGCTTTACCTCTTCTAGTTCAGGGTGCATTAGGTCTTGAACAAGGCTCTCTTTGTGCTCCAGCTCCCTCTTCAGACCAGATAAAAAACAACAGGTTTAACTATTTAGTTCAAATTGGCATGGTAACTGGTAACAAATCCTAATTTTGAATTCCTAATTTAATCAAACAATGAGATGTTCTGGTGTTTTGTTATTCCAAAAAAAGGTGGTAGGATCATTTTACCATTGTATAATGGGACCAAGAGTTAACGACAGCTCTTGACTGAAAAGGAGGTCCAGTAATGGACTGCGTGGATTTAGATCTGAACTTGTATATATTGAATGGCCGCAGCTAAAGCTAACCATATAAATGCTTTAGACTTAAGCTTGCCGACCTGTTAGTGGTTAGTATCTCAGTGTTTGAAAAGCTAGCTGACCTGTTGGTGCTTGGTATCTCAGCGCTAGAAAAGCTGTCTGCCATGTTGGTGGTTAGTATCTCAGTGTTTGAAAAGCTAGCCGACCTGTTGGTGGTTAGTATCTCAGTGTTTGAAAAGCTAGCCAACCTGTTGGTGTTTAGTATCTCACTGCTAGAAAAGCTAGCCTACCAGTTGGTTGTTGGACTCCGCTAGCTTGCGTAAGGCTTCGTCCAATTTAAGCTGCTGTTGCTGGAGTAGCCGATCCTTCTGGCCCAACTCTTTCTGCAGAACAAAAAACGTACATCCAAAGACAAGTTCTTCAGATACTTTCTGTACTGCCATCATTTGCATAATCTGTCACTTTTAGTGTCAATGGGATATGGATTTGTTAAGGGACAACCATTTACGACAGTCCAGTTTTGGCAGAATAATTAACTACGGACTGGACTTTGGCAAGCTTGTTTTTAAAAATGAGACCCAAATGAACAACAGTTCACAAATAATTCTGGAAAAAATATATCTTCGAAAACCACTATTCAAATTTGGTTTAAAATTAATTTTGTTCATTACAGGGGATACAGGTTTGTGATGGATTCACTGCATCTTCACTGTGTGTGTAGTCCAATACAAAACAAAGCTGCCCTGCATGGTCACCGTATTAACCCAGATGAGATCCAGGTTAATATGATAAAACTGTGCTTGCCTTATATTCACTGAGAAGTCTGTTTCGATCCTCCAACTTCCTCTGTAGCTCCGCCTGTGAAAATACACATTGTTCAGTGTAAAAACAAAAAGATTTCTTAAGACCACACACACACATACACACACACCCATAAATGACCATGTTCTGTGTTTTCAGCTCACATTTTGTCCAGCTAGTTCATCTCTGGCCATACTATCCCGTAGTAGCTCCTGTTTTAGCTGCAGGACTGACGCCTCCTGTACAGCCATGCGCTGCTGTAGAGCGTCCTATAGACAAAGACCAGAGCTTTAGCCTTATCTATTATATAGAAACACGTTAACGCTGCAGACAACAAGCATGAAGGAATATAGTTCAGATGAAGACAGGGAACAATGTGTTTTTTGTATTTGTATGTGTTGAAATGTGACTTACTTTGACTGCCTGCAAGTTCCTTGCGTCCTGCTTAAACTTTAACAGTTCCTTCTACAAAAGAATGAAAAATGAGGAAAAAGTCAAACAGAAGGTGAAGATATACCAGGGTCTGTGATTTATAAAACTCACTAAGAGATAGTACCTCCACGTACAGCAGGCAGGCAGCATAATAAAAACACTACATCAAAACGCAGCATAGAATTCAAAGCGACTAAGTTACTGTTGAAAAAGCAGCTAGACAGGTGAGTTTTTTAAGTTCAATGCTGTTTCAGCTGAAACATATGTACCAATATGCTTTTCCTATAAATGATGTCTAACAATTAGCATTTAAATATTAAAGTTTAAGTTATTAAACCAACATGATATCTGATAGAGTTGAAAAGAGGCCAGAAAAAAAAAGATACAATATTTAATGTGCGAAGGGGAAGACTGTCAAAATTGGGACATCTTTTGTCCCACAGCGAATAGCTACATAAAAAGAAAAAAAAATGACTGTGGTCACAAATCTAAGCTCACCAACAAGACAAATGGACACATAATAAGACACTTGCTACAAAACGCAAAACAATAGCACCAAAAATCAACACAGACTTGAATCTACATTCCCATGACCCAGTCACAACGAATAGTATACACTGTGAGCTTCACAAAGCTGGTATTCAAGATAGAGCACTCAATTGAAAAACCACTTGTAAACATTGGCTGAAGAACAACAACAAAGTCATCTTTTAGTCTTTTTTTCCTACATTAGAACACATTTATGTTTGGAGAAAGTCAAAGGATGTCTTCAACCCACATTGCCTTTAACCAGCTATTAAACTTGATGGTGAATCTATGGGCTGCCATCTCGTGGGAGTCACTGGGTCTGGTGATTACTCTGGATGGCAGAGTAATGGCCAAAAAATACGAAGCCAGTTTACGCAACCATGTGCACCCAATGGCGAAACCACTCTTTCCCTAAAATGTTTCCATATTGTTAGAATGATAATGCTCCCATATCCGTCGCCACACAAATTCAAGAGTGGTTTCATATGATGAAGTCAAATGCCCTCCATGGCCTCCCCAACCACCATATCTACATATCATTGGACCATTATGGGAAGTTTTTGAGGAGCGGATTACATTTCCACTCCTTCATCCCTTGAAGGAAAAGAGATATCCCTTTAGACACAAATTAGAACTAGTATGACAGCATTCAAAGAAAGTCTGAAGTTTTTCCTGAGAGCAAAGTGTGGTACAGTTCTATTAGTAATTAGTTATATGACATTCATAAACTGTTTCATATTTCCATTGTTATATCCACCCACTGTAAATGAGACAAGTATTTATAAGGCACTGATTTGACCGTCTGTGATACATTACATTACAGTTCCAGGACAATTACAGTAAGTGTGTTGGTGCCGTCGTCTGTTTGGACCACTAAAGTAGAAGACAAAGTTGTTCCTTGCTTGTGAAAAACACAACTCAAATGCGTAAGTCAGAAAATACTACATGCTCCAAATTATGCACTGAATTAAAACAGAACTGGAACATTACCAAGCCAGCTGTGTGAAAACAAAGTACGGATGCCGGTTGCAAAAAAGTAACAACGATGTTATCCTACGGTTAAACAGGTAACTTTACCTTCAGATCCTGGCTCTCCTCCATGCTCTGGTCTAGGCGACTGCGAATTACGATCTGCACAAAGTAGTGACAAAAACTTCTTTAAGCTTCAAGTAATCTCACCAGAAAAGAGGAAACGCAAATAGAAAATATGTGTTCAGGATTGCGTTGTTTTCGGTCGTTTTTAAACGAAAAGGCAGAGGGAAAAAAAAAAAAAGAAGAGTGAGTGAACAGAGGAAGTGAAGTGGAACAGGTGAACTCTGCTTTGTCTCTCTGTGTGAGGCACAGGCACATATCTGTTTCCCTCTCTCTCCAGAGAGACACCTGATCTTGTCTGATATAACAGAGAAAGAAAAGGAGAGCAAAAGGGGGGAGGGAGAACTTTAACCATCATATAGCAAATGAGGGGGAAAAATGTTGTCTAACAGGGAAAGAAAGCATGTGGGAGAGAGAAACAGAGAGAGAGAGACAGAAAGAGGAGAGCAAAGGAGAGGGAAAAAGAATAACAGAAAAGGAGGAAAAAAAGAGAGGATGACAGAAAGAGGGGTACAGACCAGCTGTTGTTCTGCATTCTCCATGTCTTCTCCCAGACTCAGGGAGGCTTCTTGCTCGTCTTCTGGTAGTGAGCCGTGAAGGAGCAGGGCCTAAGACACACAGAGACACACACACACACACACACACACACACACACACACACAACTTTTAGACTGAAGATCTGCAGAGTTTTCCCTCAGGTTTGATGACACACAGGCTTAAGCACACGCACACACATAAACACACTTGTTGGAGTGCTGACTGTCATGTGAATTATGCTCAGACTAATGCCATTTTAGGAGAAAAAGCTGTGCTTCCCATTGTAGAACAATTCTCATTTAGTGAAACCTCAAATGTAAGCTCATTTAGTGTTAACAGTTCACTTCATAAACACTTACTGAGGGCCAGTAGAAACAGGTAAGCATGATTGCACAACAAGGTTATGCCAACTGATACCCTAATTCATGTATATTTTAATTTAACTATTGAATAAGCAGTCTTGATGTTATATAATATCAGAGTTTTCTTGACAATAAAGCAAATGTGAAAACCAGCTAGACTTATTCAGTGTTTGTTGTCAGGGATATGTGTGTGTTTACGAAAGCACTTGTTGGCATGCATGCTCTTGGTAAATGCGTAAAAACAGAAAATTTATGTATTTCCCAAAACATGTATAATTTCTTACACCCTGGTAAATGTATCCACTCCATGAGAAACTGACACATGTCCCATTGTGGCAGACAATGCATGAAGTTTTTTTTTTCTTTACAGATTTCACGGTAAATGTGTGCAAAAGAGATTCTGAATTCTCAGAAAAACAGGTGAGTAAGTAACACCAGACCTGTAAGAGACCGACATACATATACTGTATATATACAGAGCACTATCTTTGCCTTTCCATCCACGAACGAAATTCAGAGCCTGTTATTGTTTGGGTCCAGGATATTGTTTGGTAGGATGAAAGCTGAAGCCTATGCTCACCGAGCAGAACAGCAACTTAATACGCATTTATGAGGATGAATAAGTTGTGGAGTTCTGCTGAGATGCTAATGCAGTGGGTGTGATGCGTCACCTACCGCCCTCTCCAAAATAACTGTGAGGATTTTTGATTGTGAAAAAGTGGTGAACACGCAGAAAGTCAGATAATGTGCATACCAGAATGACTCCTGCTGGAATGCAAGGCATTGAAATGTATCAGTCTGACCAAGGCACTTTCAATCTGCCAGCTCGCTAACAAGCTATGTTCTGGAGCAGACCCCTGAAGCTAAGCTACAGTGGGTGCATAGAAACAAATCCTATTTCTGGTCTTTTCACACCATGGCAATTTTATGCATTTCCTTCTGCATTAAAGTGCTGGGAAATTTACATATGCTATACAAGTGCATTTATACAAGAGTAAAAATGAGAACATATACATTATACATACTGAGGGCATGTCAGTGCAAGTGAAGTATGGTATGGCCATCCATGAATGTGTGTATTTTTGTGAGTGTTTGTATGTGTGTGTGTGTGTGTGTGTCTGCTGGGGGTGAGGATTACCTGCAGACTGGACACCATCCTCTTGGCCTCTTGCATCTCTCTTTCCAGCTGCTCCTGCTGCTCGCACAGCTGGTCTTCCCAGGAGTAACAACTCGACGGCTCATCGTGACCCAGGGAGGCTCCCGGACCACATGTTGTCACATCTTCTGTGGGGCACCAAAGAAAAAGGGGCCAGTGAGCCACACAAAACAAGACATTCATTAACTGTTCAGATCATAAAAAAATTGTTCTCATGTTTCAGACCTGATTTTATCGAGGTCTCCGCTACTTGGCCGTCGACGAGCCCGTCCTTGTCATCGTTGAGACTGATGGAGTCTTTTGGAGAGTGGGTGTGGCTTGATGAGCTCAGACTGGAGGGTGAGGAGAGAAACAAAGACATGAGATCGGAAGATAAATCAAGGTCCTGCAAGACTAACATTTCAAACATAAAAAAAAACAAAACAAAAACATTTTTTTCTCATTTGGTAGTTACCAAACAACATTTTTATGTCAAAAGGCCTCTCAGCAATTAATTGATCACTTTTTCTAGAGTTTCTGATCCATGTATGTTCACAGTAAACACACTAAGTGATATGGGACAAACAAGGACCATAAAACCAGAGTGATGTGCTAAATGTCAGCCTAAAGCCTAAGACTCGACCCAAGGTCTGCACTCCCATTAAGTAGTAAAAGTCAATGTGCGAAAGTGTTTTCTGGTACATGCATGGCAAAAAAGAGGTAGGACACTACTGTAGCAAGAGTCAAATCATGGTTGTGGATTACTTCATGGCTGAATTCTTCTTCTCCCTATTCACAATAGTGTAATTTAATGATCATATGGGAAACAATGGACTTATACAGTGCGAAACAACATAAACTTATAAACATTGTGTGACATAAATTACAACACGGATAATGCTGCACTGACTCAGATTCCTGAATGGTGGCATTATGAGGAGCTCATTCTCTGCTCATGACAAAAAAAAAAAAAAGAAAAGAAAAAATGTCCTCTCTGACTTTTTATCTGTGCAAAACAAAAAAAAACCCCTGCAGCGGCCAAAACACCTTAACTAATGCACACTCAGGAAACACAATAAAAGACTGTGTGTGAACTAAACAAGATTTCTGCTCGTTCTAAAGGGCACACAATTAAATATATTTTATCTATTGTGACCCTGAATAAAAATTTCTTAGTGTGACTTAACACATAATCTGCCAGAGTGAATGAGAAACGGGTTGGTCCCTCCTTCATTAGTATTAGAAGTTCTTGAGGAAAAACATTTTTATTTAATGCTTTTCCATTTTTAAATTATTAAAAGTGTCATTGTGATATGTGTCTCGCTGATTTTCACCTGAACTTTCAGGTCAGACACGTACACATGCATCTCATTACAGGACTGCCATTTCCATCAGTGAGTCTTCTGTGGTTGTTGTTTTTGATGCAGCCCATTTCTGAGAAAGTACTTGCATGTGTGGTCTGAGTCACAAATTTTGCCTGAAGTTTCCATAGAAACACATGTGAACTAGCAAATGAAAAGCAAATTAGGTACCATTACTGGTAATCCTTGCAAATCCAGCTCTTGGTGTACATTAACCTGAACAACGCAAAACAAACAAACCAGACCTTGTTTCAGACACTGACCCTGCAAAAAGATATTCTGTTCGACAATAAGGATCTATCGCAAACTGCATCTATCACTGTTTCAGGCATTAAAATGAGTGTTACCTCAGAAAACCCTGACTCACTGTTATTCAGAAACAGAGTCTCAGTGTTCTCTGGTGGCTGCTGTGTTGTCCTGTGGTCATAAATGTGCTACAACGATGACATGTCACAAGTGTGAATTTCGAGCAGAACTTTGCTGTGATGTTTACACCCAGGCCCTATCAATAATGAACAAAAGAGCCACTTCAAAGCACCTGGCCTATCAGTCAGTGTCTTCTTTGATACATTAATTATTTAGGCCAAGTCTCACTACAAAAGGCACTGTACGTGGGTGGATGGCAGAGCAGGTGTGTGTCTTTATAGCTCAGTCTTTATTATAAAACTTTATGTGTCCATATGGATATGATCAAGGGCTCAAGGTATGGAAAACAAACAAACACTCATAGTGTGAAAAAGAGCCCTCAATGCATCTGAAGTTCAGAAAAATGGTCTGTTTTGTGATTGCTGAGCAGACAACCGGCTGTGGAGCAGTGAAGCTGTCAAGATGAATTTAGAGACAGCAGCCCAGGGCTTGGACAGCAGGCCAATGGTCTTAAATCTATGACATAATCCTATCAAGATGGACTCACTCAACATAACAGTGTTTTATCAGATCATAGAGGGGTGATTGTACTGAAAACAACAAAAGAAGAATAACATTCCATGTAGTCTATTCCATATGTAGAAATAAGTGTCAGAGCACTTATTTGTATAGTCATCTTTTGACTACATGGAGAAAGACTACAGTTCAGTATTTTATCTTTGAACCACTCCAACATAATCTCTCTCTCTCTCTCTCTCTCTCTCTCTCACTCTCTCTCTCTCTCTCTCTCTCTCTCTCTCTCTCTCTCTCTCACTCTCTCACTGTCTCAATCTCTCACACACACAAACACACACACAGAACTCACCTCATGCTGACCATGATTTAGGTCATAGACCTAACACTGAAATACCACAGTAAGAGAATAAGCTATTTTAAAGAGTACAGCCCACTGTGGATCAATAATGACATCATGCAGTAGCGGCTGTTTGTCCCTGAGGGATTAGCAAACACTCGCGGGTCCGATTCTATTTCTGCAGTAAGCAGATCTGACATCTTTGCCCACAGCACTGCTCAGTGCACACATGCGGAAGGAGATACAGAGAGAGTGGATTTGATCTGCGCTCTAACCGTGCTGTAATTTAACCATGTAATTGACTGAGCTGGATCTCCCATTTTTATTGATTAACCTGTATGGATTTCTTATGGCAGGATATGTAAAATATATGTAAAGTAGCAATTCTTTTCAAAAACGCACTATCAATCTCAGAACCTCGAACACATGTCAAGATATTAGTTAACTGTGTTTATAAAAGTGCTCCCCTTATGTGCTTTCTTAGTGTAAAACACTGTAGCAATATCTGAACATGAAAAATGTATGTTCCGAAACATCAAGGCAGCAGACCTTTCCATCTTATGAGCAGTGAGTCTAATTTTTCAATAAATGAGGGCTCAATAGGCCATGAATACAGTCTTAAATACTGTACTGTATGTACAAATTCTACCTGAATAAATAATGAGACTTCCTGAAGAGTAAGTCAATGAAACACTGGCAGACTTTAACAAAGCACCATCTAGTAAAGAAAATGACAACAAGTGGTAAATAGGAACTAATTCTCTACAAAAACTTGACTCAAGGGTGTGATATCGACCAACAGGCTTAATGCCACACATAAGGACAGCTTAGACATAGGCTAAGTGTAAAAGATACGGAATTTTGAGAGCAGTTGTTATCTCATGTTACTGTTGGATTTTGTGTTATTTGACATGACAAGCAGATATGATTTTAGTTCAATAAATAGAAAACTGTGTTCTGTTTTGAGAAAGGCTGATCTTCATTTGGAATTTGTCTGAAAGCAATAAGAAGTGGTGTTGTGCAAAAACAAGCTAATGTTTTTGATTATTTAGGTTTTTGTGCTGGCAATTTAACCCCTAGACTTGTTCATCTGCATCAGTAAATATAAACCATTTCCATTTTTAGAATATTTCGTAAGTGCTTTTTGAAGAACTTTATTTTACTTTATTTTAATGTGAGGTATAGGTTACTGGAGTGAATGCAGCATTAAATTTTCAGGGGGGATCAGCAATCCTAGGGATTACTGCCTGCAAAAAAACGTGTACACATTATAACAGGGGAACCACAAACCATCTGACCCCAAAAAGTGGAGAGTGTGTGTGGGGGTGGGTGGGGGTGGGGGGCAGTTAGAAGCAAGCAAAGCTACAGAAAGAAATAATTGAAGTCTTTATTTTAAGCAAAGCAACAATGCTAGTTGTGCAGCGGAACAGAGAGACAGTTGTTAATTGCTGTTCCTTTGTGTGGGCGTGTATGTTTGTCCCTATTGTCCAAATCAGGGCTGTGGGGCACAGCGCTTGGGATAATGAAAGAGACTGCTTCGTTCACTCTTGGTGGTTCTCTTTTGTTTAATTTTTCTCATATTTTTCTCACATCCTGGAGGATAAGGAGAGCTATCCAATTTTTACCCTTTTTTCATTCAAAGAGGTACATACCATAACCCAGAAACATTCCACAGCCATTCTCTGAATACTAACAACATTGTGAATGGCAAAGTACTTAAGTGGCCTGACTGTTCCAAGTTATTTCCAAGTGTTCATCGATGAAATGGCTACATTGTGTGTAGATCAATCCACTGTACACATCTCATCATGGGTGGAGCCAAAACAAATATATTACTGGATAACTCTTACACTTACAACTCTTTCCTCAAGAAAGATACTTGACAAATGAGAAGACATGCCTGAAACAAAATCAATACAATCAATCATAGCTCTGCCTGACACAATCATAGCTCTGCCTGATAAAAAAAACAGCTGACAATGTTAACACTGACGCTTTCCTCTGTCCATTCTTTTTAACACTTGTTGGGGTCGGACTGCCCAGAGGGTCACATATTACGATCCAGCTCTTTCCTTGGCATATCCGTCACCGATCCCCATGCCCAGTACTGTCAGTCCCGATACCTCCTGACCGCCCACGGCCTGGCACACCAGCTGCCTCCCTGCTGTCTTAGTCTCCAAGGATCTAAGCCATCTACAGCACTAGAATATCTATCACTGGAAATTCTCCACAAGATCCAACCAGTTCTCAATATGTATACACGATACAGTGCTGCTCAGTTATATACTGTATAAATGCCATCCTATGTGAGCTCTCCAGAGGCGGGGGTATGATATGTTACAATGCATAGGACCACAGTGAGGACTCAGGCAATCAGCAGTGACATTTACTGGCTAGCACTGTGAGTATCCATCTAAGCGTGTATGTCGGCTATGATATAAAATGCAGTGGCCCTAATAGGAAGGAAAAAGTCTTACATCATCATCTAGGAGTAAGAATTCTTCTGCTAGAATCTGATGATGTATTAATTTAATCCATAAACATATGTTTTTGAATCGATACATCATCACCTTTGATGAGTGAAAACTCAATATACAAAGTGTATTTTGTCCTGGTGAAAACTGAGATAATTTGGAGAAGCCATTATGGTACTGAAGACTGGCTGTTAACTAAATGATGACTCAAGTACAAGAATTTAAATGTGAATTTTAATGGCACAAAGCTTTCTTCTAACCCAGGGTCAGGCCAATTTAGCACTGGCCTGTTATCATAAAACTGCGCTTTGACCAGAGATAAGACCATCTTTAGTGGTAGGTATGTAAATGAGGATTTTCCTTTCCCATTAAAGTGTTTATAGCTCCCACTGGGAAGCCCTCAAGTCCTCTCAAAATACATATACACATACACACACACACACACACACGCACAGACACACAAACATAGGGTCCATCAGACGACACGCATATAGACCCATTTGTGTGAGAAGGAAGAAGATTTCAAAGTTATTTTTACTTTAACACTGCTTCCAGAAAAGCAGGATTGTACAGTGCCGTTGAAAACATGCCAACGTGCCAAAAGGAGCGAACTAAACAAAATTGTACTTCTTAATGAGGTCAAGGAAGAGGAAGAACAGCATTTATCTGTCATCAGTGTTTGGCGAAAGGGGCCAGGAAAGGGACTTGTACGATAAAATTCCAGTCTATGCTGACAGGACAGACATTAGAACAGCTATTAGTTAAAAAAAAAAAATCTAATTCCAAAATTCAGTGTAAAATATGTTACAGTACAAAAAAGACAAGCACAAGCACAAGAAGCCCCATCACACACATACCTTGAAAAACTACATCCACAAATTAACATCGCTTGCGTACAATCATATTCAGATCATCAGCTGAACTGCATTTCATAACTACACCAAAAGCCAGTAGATAAGTAGTGTTGCTTTCTCACATGAGCCATTATACAGAGTCATATATAGTGAGTTACAGTCAGTAATAAAAGAGAAAATCTGCTTAAGTTTGACACCTGAATGCAAAGAACCTTCTTAGTGACAAACTTCGACCCAGTAAAATTTACAGAAACGCAGAGGGAAAGACATGAATTAGGTTTCAACTCATTGAAAAAAGGGAACTGGCTGGGAAAGAGATCTCTTCGACTGCTACACCCACTCCGTCACTGTCACTATGAAAAACGCTGGAGTTATTTTTCATGAAGTCAATGTTAAAACAAACTGACCAGACCTTCATGAATTCCATATGATGCAACCTTGGTCGTTAATTAATAATGTAAGTAAAACACTGGATTTCTGGAAGTGGAATAATTGCTCCTCAATGTTAAATAAACATAAACAAAAATGCCTTTGGGTATGAGCTCACTGACAACAGCAACAACAACACTCACAACAAGAACAGAAGCTTGGGGGAAAAAAAAAAGAGCATGCAAGAAACTGGGCTCTTACCACTTCACTTGTTTGGCTCCCATGTTGGCAATCAAGATGCTACCACCACCACCACACCGCTGCCGCTAAACTTCACTATAGCACCTGAGAGTTCTGACGGCATCGTCTCACTAAAACACACCTATGTTCGACGCTCAGCCAGCAAACCACCGATTACAGAACCAGAGGAGAATCAATGCAGGGGTCCAGCGAAAGAGCGGTCAAAAAGAACAGAACAGCTCAGAGTGAAGAGCGGATGAAGAACGACCACAGGGTTATCAAGCCACTTCAAGGAGCATGATGTGAAGATTCAAGACAGAACACTAAGAAGATCCCCTGAGCAGGTTCAGTTAGACGCTAGGTTTTACAGGAGAGGAGAACATCAGTGTCGATGTTCCTTGTTTCCAGAAGAGTTTGTTCCCCAGGTGACACATATGGAAATCCTGTTTTCTCTTCCACTTCACCAAGAACAGAGAGCAGCAGCACCATTCAGTTACCACAGCAAACACATCCTGCTCCCCTCTCCCTAGCCCCTTCAACCTCTCTCTCTCTCTCTCTCTCTCTCTCTCTCTCCGTCTCTCTCTCTGTCTCTCTCTCTCTCTGTCTCTCTCTTTGTCTGTCTTTCTGTCTCTCTCACTCTTTCCTTATCTCTAATGATTTACCATTCATGGGGAACACTTCATCAAGAAGCTTCCTGCATTTAAACGAAAACGCTGATAGTTTCCCTCATCTCTCCCTCTTTCTCTCTCACTTGTTCTCTTGCTCTCTCTCTCTCTTATTTTTCACTGCTGAGATGTCAGGCATGGTTCAGCCCTCCCCTCTTACCCTCCCCTTTTTCCTCTCACCCTTCCCATCCCCTCCTCCTCTCTGTCTGTCTGCAGGAGAAGGGGGCCGGCTGGCTGGATGGATGGGAGGGTTGTTAGTTATACAGAGCTCTGGTAAATTGTCAAGCTCAAAGAGGAGTCACTAGAGGGGTTGGACAACACTACACAGAACGGTCTGTTGAAGTCAGGGTTGTAGAACAAACTCTGCTCAAGGCTAAATAAAAAAAAAAAAAAAAATCTACTACCTCTGTTACGAACACAACAAATGTATTTAGTTGAGCCTTACTTTGCAAGTACTGCAAAATAACTGAGCCCAAATCATTTTTCGAGGTGTAGTTAACACGATCAAAATAAAAAGCCCTTCTGTAGAGGCGTGAGTAATATATACTGACTGCCTTTAATTTATGGATTAACGAATGACATTCTGTGGTGAACAGTTATTTTCACCAGGAAAGATCTAGCAGTACATTTATTTTGACCAACTTAAATGAGGATAAGAAACCCTGAGTTATCTGAGATTTCTAAGAACAGTTCCCACAACATTGCTGATGGAACAGAGCAAGTCTGCATTTTAATGAATATTCAATGCCTTTTTAAGAGGTGCGAATACAAAGCGTATGCAAAATCCAGACGTGAGCACAAAGAAAACAATATCAAAGGATTATCATTTCCACTGTCCATTTCATACTGCTTCTCTGAGCAGATCTGTGAAACTCAGGGACACTTCTCACTCTCAAACACAGAGCCTTACAATCCTCAGCTGAAAATATGCAGAACAGCATGTTCTATGAAGGATGAAAAAGAAAAAATAAATAAAACTCAAATGAACTGCTGGAGCACTTTGGGTGGAGAGGGTAAAAAAAAAAAATGTTTTAAATAGAGTCCCTGTTTCAAATAAAGCCTTCCACTGCAACACATCTGTACAACTGGCAACCTTATTACATTCTGCTGTTACAAAAACATATCAAATCATATTACAAAACTGCTCCCAAATACCCACAATGCTACTCTAACACATTACAGTATTTTAGATTGAAAAACAAATTGATCAAGTTCATCACCATTGCTTCTTCCACTGTGCTGTTTCGAAGTGTAACAGAATAGCTTGAATAATAAGACCAGGGCAATTTGACGCTCAGTCTTATTATGATCTCTGTTGAAGGTATTAGAAATCCGACTGATGCACCAATTGTAAGTCGCTTTGGAAAAAAGCGTCTGCCAAATAACTAAATTGTAAAATTGTAAATTGTAAATAAGACCACCTTCATTTTTTTTTTTTATGTAACGTGCCTTTTTGTACACTGTAAAGTATCTACTTCATCTAATTTTACGTATTGGAGAGATTTCTTAATGTATGTTTGTGCTCTTTATGATCAGAAAAACAACATTACACTTAACTGTTCCTTGGGCTTTGGTGGAGGTAAAACAGATCAACCATGAGCTATGTATTGGATATTACTACTGAGCAGATGGAAATAAGAATGTACAAAGGGATTAGGGAATGTTTTTAACTGTCCTGGCCATCCAGAGAGAGCTTAGAACGTCTGTGTAATGCTTTTTTTAAATCAGCTATCTCAGTTACCTCGATAGAAACCAAACAAAAATGCAAACCATGCAAAACAGAAATGGATTTATTCGTCTAATTGCACAGATCTAAAAACAGGACTGTATCCTTAATCAGAGCCTGTCAGAGAAAAAAAAAAGCATATTTCACATAATTCTTTCCTTCCCATGTTACAAAAACAAGTCAGCAGGCAACCAGGGAGAGAGAGAGAGAGAGAGAGAAGGATGAGAGAGAGCAGTCATGCATTCTCTCATAGCCAATGGCAAATCATTATCTCAAAGCGTGATCAAGCATGATCAAGCCTCAGAGAGATCCACCGGACAGTGTATCCAAGCAACATCACAGCTTATTTACAAATAAATAACAACATGAGATCAGTCTCTTGCCTTTCATCTTTGTACATCCTTTTTTTCCCTCTTTTTTATGCAATAAATAATTTATGAATAGCTGCAAGCCGTAATCAAGGAAAACAAACAAAACAGTATGCATTGATTGGTAGAATGGAAAATGTAGGGGTATAGGAAAAACCCCCACTCTTTAACTAGGATCTATCTTTTTGAATCCTTTTATATCTTCACTTATGGGCTGGACTGCTACTCTAGACCTTCAGACCCTAAACACAAAATATTGCAGTCGCATAAAACAGCATACAATAGCATACAAAATTCTTCTTTTCGGACTTTGTGCCCATGATCACTTGTTGCTACGATGATTTTCGATTAGTATGATGGTGAGCTAATTCAACACAGTTAGCGACTATAAGGAAGCATAGAACAGAAAGCACACAGGGGGTCTCTTTGAGATGAACAAAAAGCCCTCAAAGCAGATACTGTTAAACTTGTCAAACTGATATTTAGATATGGAGGCGTGGCTGTCACTGTTGATATGAGCGAGCCTGGTGTCTCCAGCCAGGTGGGCCTTAACAACACAAAGAACACAAAGTTCTTTTAAATAAAGAACGAACTGACTGGATCTCATCCTTTTGCTAACGCATATACTATAACCTGCTGGAAAAAATAATCTTCCACTAGTTGTATTTTTGCATTTGTATGATTATTTATCATGTTACAAATCTGCACATGGTTCTTCTTCCTGTTACCTCTGCCCGTTTATGGATTTCTGATTTGCCATTCAGACTGAGAAATCAAATGAATGAAAACTATTTAAGCTCTCCAATTTCCTCCACCATTCTGTGACCACGAAGTGGGACGATATTTGCTTATATTAGTGTAAAATCATTATCTTGGCAGGATATAGTTCAGTAATTACTGAAAGAACTGAAAAGCCATGGAGTAATTGCCATCTTCATTTGAATCACTCATCTCTCTCACTCTTTCTCTACTCTTTACTCTCTCTCACTCTTTCGTGCTCTCTCTTTCTCTCTCGCTGGTGAAACACAACAGCACTGACTTCTCCTTCTTTGTGGTACCTGGAGGTCCTGGTCTCAGAGTCCTCCTCAGTCACCCGCTGCCCCTCATACTGCTGGACCAGCGCTCGCACGCTCCAGCCCTGGTTCCCAGCATCCACGTCTGTGCCCGGGCCCAGGCTGCACGGAGAACACAACAACAACGGATCAGCTGGGAAGTCTGGTATGGTATTAGCTGCTAAACAACACAGAGTGATTTTCCAAATGTTAATTTGTTAGTTATGGAAATGTGTTACTCTTTTATGTCAATCTGCACAATTCTTCTGTTTCAGTTGGTATATTCATTTGACCCTCTCGTGCTTGTATGATGTAACAGAGTGCAGCCCTATGCAAAGACAACCACACCACTGAACTGCATTACATCACCCTGAAGGAAAGATACTCAAAATGATCTCAGGTAACTGGTCTTATTTAAACCCAGATAGTGTAGGGGATATCAGCTAATTACTACATTGTTCATTTATTAATTTGTGATTACTTTAATCTGTAATAATTATAGCAATTATAATAATAATTATAGTAATTATAACATTACTGCCAACAATTTGGTGACAGCAGTCAAAATGGACAAATTATGTCAAAAGAGATGCAAGTTAAATTTAGCAGTAGTAAAAATCTGACGAAGGGTGTGAAATCATTAAAGTCACTTAACTTTGAAAAAAGATAAACATGCATACACAAAGGAAATATTATGTAATTCAAAACTATAAAAAAATCAAAGACATAAAACATGACTGATTACAATATACATATACACAAACTCCATATGCAGAATGAATGAATTTAAAATTATACAAAATCTACAATTCCTCTAATCCCTGTGAACCCAGTGAACTATGAAGCAGCCCAGTAATGATATAATGATGAAAGAGAGGAAGTAGCCCCTCCCCCTGTCGCCCATGCCTTTGATGTGACTTATCCCAGCACTGGTGCCTTGGAGGTGCTGAAAATGTGCTTCCATGGATGGACACAAAATTTAGCTTCAGTGCTGACTGATCAGTCTGGTGTTGCCATAAGTTTCCAGGCATATTACGGTATATGGTATTTATGACACTATCTGTTATGGATTTCGAACAGTACCACAGAGGGGGCAAGTTAGATGTTGACATCTGAGTGTTACACTGGTGCATCTTAATTTATGTTCAGGGAGAAGAAAGGAGAGAAAAAAACCTCAGTCATAGTTGTACACTTTTAAACTGGCTTTGCAGCCTAGTTTCACATATCTCTTTTAATATTATATGCAGTACATCATCTGTGCCACATGGGGGCACCCTTTTAACTAAGCCCTATTGCTGCCAAATCCTCTTTAAGCTGCATGAGAGAGTGTGTCCCTTAAGCTTCTTTATCCAGTTAAATAGCTATCTGTTGCATTTTAAAGCCGGTGTGCTCAGCATTGTTTACATGTACATGTGCTACAGGATCAAGGCCCAACCAGGCAAAACATGGTTAAGTTCAGATTTCTGTAGAATTAAGTGCCACTTTTTAACAGAATTAAGTTGCTCTTGACATTTTGTGTATAACTCCACCACACCTGACACATGTAATTATCTACTAACCAAGCCCCTTGACAGAACTATCAGGCAGGATATGTTGGAGTGACAGCACAGCTGGTGTGCCTGTAAATAGTTTAGACTTGATGCGATCATAATGTAGATTCAGAGCTGAATCAAAAAAGAATGATCAAAAAAAGAGAATTTAACCCCAGGTCAAAAAACAGTTTTTATCTTTTCTGCTCATTCTGTCTCCTGTGCTCTTTCTGTTTCTCTCTTTTACTTAGTTTTCTTTGTTTTTTGCTTGAAGAGATGAAAAAAATGATGAGAAAACAGAATCTGTTCCCTCTCCAGTTGATTTAAGAGGGTGGAAACAACATTGTCTGACCTTAATGTCAGCACTGTGCATTCTCTAGAGGAGGCTGAAAAGACTTAAAAGAAAGAATGCTCCATTCCTAGCATTTTTAGAATAAACTAAAGGAGAAGGAGACCATTAGAATCATGCTGAATTTCTAGGGAAACTGACTGAATAATTCAAAGCCGGCTTTGATGTGTTCTCCACAGGAAAACAAATCTACCTGTGCGCTGAAAAACCCATTTTGGTCGAGAAGTAAGGTAAGCCTGTCTGGTGGCCCTCTGAACACAGACTTGGCAACTCCACTCAGCCTCACCTATCTTCACCATATAATAGGCTCTGGTAAATTCATCTACGACCAAAAAAAAAAAAAAATCTCCAAACCCAAGAGCCGCATTACCAGACTATCTAACATATTTAATAATCCGGAGAGACTGAACCCTGACAAACTTTTTACATATGTGAAATGCACTGTGCAATAAAAACAAATGATCCATAACTGATTAGTCGCGTATGAAATATGGTTTGTGTGTGTGTGTGTGTGTGTGTGTGTGAGTGTGAGAGAAACAGAGACAGAGACAGAGAAAGAGAGAGGGAGAGAGAGAGAAAGAGAGAGAGAGACTTACCTGTTCCACTCCTGTCTGAGCTGGTGAACAGTGCGGCCTGAGTGAAAGGCGTCTTGTCGGGCAGCTGCCAGTGCGGCTGCTGCATTCTGGGCCATGGCCATGGTGGAGTTAGGCCTGTGACTGGCTGTTGCTCCTGCACAGCTCCTCCCTACACCATCCACTGCTCTGTGATTACCTGAGGTAGATGGCTTAAAATGCGCTGCCAGAGCTAGAATGAGCCTCATAGCAGATTTGAGATTACCATCCACAATATCTAGAGGAGAGCGGGGGGTGGGGGGGGGGGGGGGGGGGGGGTGGGGAGAGACAGAGAGAGAGAGAGACAGAATGCATAAATAAGGGTAAGGCGGAAAGGTTTCTATCTGTTCGGACAGAGTAGCACTAGAGAATAACCACAGAGACACTTACCCCTGGCAGATGTTTGAGGCATACGTATGCGTTTGGACATGACAAACTGCAGAACTTTCTCCACGTTCGCCCTCCTCTCCTGACTGTCCCGTGGAGCATAATGAATACCTTCTAGCAGCTCACCAGCTAACAACACAGTTAAAGTCAATTAGAGGGATCTATTTCAGCTTGGACCAGGCAAACAAACACCAAACTAGGATTAAGTGGAGATTTAAAAGGCCTATTCTAAACCTTTTTCTCTGTACTTTATAAACTACGGAGACTATATTGTTTAATTTGTTTGAAATTGAAGAGACTAATTCCCTGTTGACTTGATCCCATATTATGGCAAAAAGTGCATTTAAGTCTCTTTGGCGGATAGGGTTACTAGGGTATGGCAGGGATAGCATGAAAAAAACAAAAACAAAAACATTCTCATGAAGTTCTCCTGAAAGTACCTGCTAGAAGGTCAAACCTGTGGCAGATACACATTGCGTAACCAAGAGTAGTTAAAAAAGTTCCAGACTATAAAAACAAAAAAGTTGCACATCCCATCACTGGTCCATTAGTGTCTTACCTACGATTTCGACAAGGTGTGCTAAGACCACGCCATCTCTCAGGTCCTGCCGCAAGTCACTAACAGGTTTTATGTTGGGCTTCTTCTTTAGCTGAGTGTTTACCCAGGACACGTATGCCGCCAGCTGTTGCTGTAAAAAGAGGAAAATTCGAATGAGCCGACCACGCAGCTACAGCAGAAACCAACTTTTAGACACCGAATCCACAGAAAGGAGGAGAAACAAGGAAGAACACTTGGCAGGTTAATTATCTTAATCTTTACTAATTAAGTCAGGGGTGTCAGGCTAGGACCAGTGAGTTAATTAAATGCCATGGGGATCAAATGGCTCTCAACAGGTTTTCAGAAGTACATCACGTGCCGGACTCAAACATGAAATCAAAGAAATTGTTGAATGTGTGTGGCAATTTATAACCAGTGTGAGGTATCATGATGCTATTTTTTCCCGGTTAAAAAGGCCATAAATCATATTCCTGTTACTGAGATGCAAAAAATTGACTTTGGTCATAAAGGCTACTGCTGTGTGTGGATC
The DNA here is from genome assembly GCF_902362185.1 of Chanos chanos. Lineage (NCBI taxonomy): Eukaryota > Metazoa > Chordata > Actinopteri > Gonorynchiformes > Chanidae > Chanos > Chanos chanos. The sequence goes on from NC_044502.1 coordinate 31,715,159, forward strand.
TTACAATAACTCAAAATTTCTTTTCAGAACAGTGAGGATGCTGACATTATGTCCATCTACCTGTAATGAGGAACATATAAAGTTTTATTCCTTGTTAGCATTAAACTCATTAATATCTGTCATTACCTTCAACTCAGATACCTAAGAATCACCGGTGTCTTTAATCACACTCTTGACATTTTGTTCCATAACTTAAGTTCTAATATTAAAATATGCCTTGTGGTTTCAATGCTGCGGTGTATAAAACTATTGACATTGTATTAATTATACCATGTAAAGCTAATCAGCCTTTAGGAATATCGCTGCTAGCATCTGGCTGTTATTTGAATTAGCCTGGGCTTTTGACAAGATAGTTCAAAGTTCATGGACTGCCTGCATTTGGAATCCAAATTTTTCATATCTGGTCTTAATTCAGGATAGATCGGACAGCCTCGTATTAGGATACTTTGACGGAATGGCTGGAGGGTGGCGGCTTTGACAAAGTCAAATTCAGATGTTTTACCTAGAGCAACATGACTATTTTATATGGTCTCCTACACACCTGCTGCAGAACTTTTCACCTGCTTCAAGTTGTTCTGACCATCTATATGTTAATTCACCAAGGGCCCGATTACTCATCAAATGAGTGTTTAGGCAAGTCTGTTTCCATCTGTCTTTCTGTTAATGAAATTGTAATAATCGCATCACAAATGTCATTCTAGGGAAAAAAGAAGACCAACACAATCTGAGAACCGTTTTCTGAAATTTTACCTTGTGCAACATCAGTCTCTTCAAATTCAAGACATTTCTGAACAACTGATGCAACAGTTTTTTAAATGGTGATTATTTGCTCTTCAGAGAGAGTTCAATGGGTAGTGTTATATTTCAGAGTACAGTTTAACTCTCAGATGGGATATAATGCAGTGCATGCTCTTATATGGAGTACGTACATAAAACTAGTGTTTGTCATGATTTTGAACTTAAACAAGTGTACACTGATACTTCAGATACAGACTTGCAGAATTTCATACTAAATGCTACAAAGGATATGTCACATAAAAGTGCCCAGTCCAGCCTTTTTGGCTGGCATTATGTTGGCAAATCAGGTGTAAAACGGTTCTTTGATACCCCATGCCTGTTGGAATTGAAACTGCCAAAGGGACTTTACTGCTCAGAGCTCAAGACTTATCCTCTGTGACAAGACAAATCCCTCGCTATTCTTCTTGGCTGATCTAAACCAAGCTGATTCAGTCGTGCAAATTAGACTGACTAGCACTTTCACTGGCTCGTCACAACAGGGGGCTTAACCAGCCCAGTTCCGACTTCCATTTTTTTGTAAAGCATTTAGGAGTGACAGACTGTACCTAGAGATGTACAGTCCCAATGTGCTTCCAACCTGAAGCCTGCCACTGAGTTACGCCCCTGGGTTAAGCACTTTGACTTTGAACAAAGATGTAGCTAAATGAAATACATAAATCTGAAGTGGCATGGACGGATGCTTTTTCTCCATGCCTTTGTTCTGGTCTGCCTCTAGTGCACTTAAAAGGTGACGCTCTCCTCACAACAAATGAACTAAGATGACACTGCCAATACAGTTGCTGTGAGACACAAAGATATTTAGAGACGAATGACTAAGCGAGGCCAGTGTGTTTGACAAAGGCACAAAGATACTGCTCCCACACTGAGTCAGTGTCAGACATGGGCAAAGAGGTTTCACAGGGATACATATGCAACAGTAGTGTCTGCCCACATAATGCAGCTTTTAATTTATAAACTCAGTAATCTCAATCAGGTAACTGAATTAGCCTTCCGATTATCCCCATGTAGAGGTTTACAATGTGTTCATAAAGCAGAGCGTGTTTGTCAATTTTAGGAAGAACCGGAGACTACTGTGCGTGAGAAATATCTTCTCAATCCAAACTCCAAAAGACCCAGTATTTCCATGTGAAGGCAGCCTAACACAGGGACCTTTCATTGATGGCCAGTGGTGGAATGAGACCAAGGTATCTGGTGCTACTCCTGTGAAGCCCACTGTTTGAAACAGGCAATCTGTTTATTCCCATATCAACCAGTCTGAACATGCTCATCATTGTTTGAACGGTGTCAAACTGCATCACTTTCCAGGTTATTTCATCTAGGCTATCAGAGAATCTGAGATGCCTCCAAAGTGTATATGGCCACAGCACCGAGGATCACAAGCAATGATCAGGCTGTGGAAAACCGTGTGGGGAGGGTGGGGTGCAGGTATCTAAATGAAGGGGATGGAGTATCACTAACTCAGCTGGTTGACTCAGTTCATTTTTTTTGAGAATTTGTCCAAGTATGACCTCTGTAGGCTGTGTACAGATGCACAGTCTGTGTTAAAGTGTTAAATGAAATTGTAAAACCTTAATGTTTGGAACACTGTGAAATTTTTAGGAAACATTTTTGTCTTTTCTCAGGATTTCACACCCATACTTAAATCAGCCAGTTCTTTCCTTCTCAAGTCTTCTGAGGAAAATGATATAAAATTCTCAAGGAAGCACACACAAATGAGGGAACCTTTTGAATGCAGGCTTTCAAAATAAGTTCATTTGATCTAAATAAGCCTTTCATAATTATCCATGTGAATACAAACAGAATTTAAAAAATGTTAGTTGAAAATATAACAACACGCTCCATTTATCACAGCAAAACTACTTCGGTCACAGCGCTTAGAGTATAGTTTATAAACAATGCACATAATGACATTTACATCAGGAAGTAAATGCCTCTGAAACACTTGGAATATATATAAATGTGTGTGTGTGGCATTTCATAGTGTATTTCTTGTCATACCTACATGTAGTTTCACTAACAAACTTCGCCTGTTCTTATGTGGGGTTCAATATTAAGCGCTTCGACTTCTTAGTCACCGGAAAACGTGATGGTTCAAGAAGGGGTCTCAGACTGTGCTGTCAGATTGTGCTGATTTCTCAGCTGGGGTCATTGTTGTTATGCGCACAGACCAATCCCGAACAAATATAGTAACTCGGAGATTGTTACTGTCTGGAGGAGGTACGTTACACCGTTCAGGGTTTGCATCGCTGTTGGTTTCGGTTAGTTTTGCAATAATATTTGACAAGGCATTTTTTACACTAAGGACTTTTATCTTTCCCATGCATGTTGCTTCACATTTAAACATTGCTGTCACAAAGTTGATGATACTTTGTGCTGACTGAACACAAACATCTGTGCTAAACTTATGCTCCTCGAAAATTTTGACAATTAAGGAACGGACACAAGTGACAAAATCATTTCAGTAAAGATGCGCATAATATGATTTAAGAGTAGTCTATTCTTGGCGTCGTAACTGTTCATCCTATTAAAGTATTCTAACACCACGGTTGTAGTTTATGTTGGCTCATAAGCATAACGGTAACTACGTGTATGTGAAGAAGTAGAGATAAAGAAAAGACGAATGGAATGGAAGTAGAAGTTTAGATTATAAACCCATGTGTTAGTTACCTCATTGAAGCTCTCTTGTAGCACGTCAAGTAGATTTCCTTTCGACAAGGATGCGATCATTTTTCTGCCCTCTCATACAGATCGGTCCTGCGGAAGCGATCAGAGACGGTGAAAGAACGTAAATCAAAATAACGGGCTCGACCATATATGCAAATACCAAACAAAGAATGTTACGGACACTTCAATAAGTGTGATGGCCGTACACGCAAGCCCCGTTTGCATGAAAGACTTGAAACAGGATACGAGCTGGACTGGGTTAGAGAAGATGCAATGCGCATGCGCTGTCCATGGTTACTATAGCGTCGTTATGGAGACAAATGACCGGAGCAGGGTTAATTAGAACACCGAAGCCTATGTTTCTTTGTCATATAGTCAAGTCTTTCTGCTATATTGTAGTCATGTGATACAAATATCTGATGAAATATCTGTCGAGTGGACATGACAGCTTTGAACAACTCATAGACGAGAGAAAAAAAGCTTTCTGATTTTAACATTGACAGACATTTTCGGACAGTTCAATAACAAAGCAGATCTCAGGATAATTCAAAAAGAAAATGAAAACGATGAAAAACGATGTCTTGCCGCCTCTTTATTGCATTATCCTAACAAACTGGCTACTGGATTAGTCTACTGAGCACCTGTTTTTCAGTAGTACAGTGGTTTTACCAAGTTTTTTGGTTTTACTAAAACCAAAGTCTTACCGAACCCAGACCGGAGTCTGACTTTTTATTTATTTATTTATTTTTAATTTATGCACAGCTGACATTTCAGTTAGTTGGAGTAAACTAAAGAAGGTTTCATACCACATCCTTCCTCTATGCTAAGGACTTCCTGTAAGCCTGATATACTACAAACATGCTGTTTCTGTACAATAGTAGTGATTGGAAATCACTAATGCTCCCAGACAAATGAATGGTTTGTGCCCTTGTTGTTATCAGGCTTTCTTGTCTTCAGCAAGAGAAGAGATGGTGTGGCCAAGATGAGCAATAACTAGTAGTTTATAGGCATATTTTGTACATGACAAATGAACATGAACATTTCTGCTGATAAGGAGATAGCAGAGAGGAGACTTATCAGTTTATCACATTGCTATACACTGTAATGTTATAACTGGGCAATTATCAAATTTCTGTGGGTAAGCATACTTGTACCAAAACATACACATGTACTCATAGTTTCAGGCAAGAGTAGTTTCAAGCAGCAGTCACTGTGGGTATCATTATAGAGTGCACCAGCACCCTCTGCTGTCAAACTGTGTTTTTGGTTTAGTCTGTATGAACATAAAATGAGTTAGTCCAGCACTGAAATGAAAAGTATTTATATTGCACAGAGAAAAAGGGTAAACACATTCACACTGTGAATCCGCTTATTCCATAGTTACATATCACAGTAATCCACTGCTCTCAAACGCTGATTCCTTTTCACCATTATAACAGTTATGACCTTTATAACATGACCCTGGTCATCTGTATGATGCTTCATCCATTTTCTTTTTAATCACTCTCTTGCTCTTTTTTAATTTTGTGTTTTTTAAATAATGGACCAGAAGATAAGAATAAATGTTTTTTTTTTTCCTTTTTTAGAAAAAGGCTTGTATATGAACCTTTATGTATCGAATACCGATGCCTCATTCAAAAATACTGCCATTTTAAATATATACATCACAGAGGAGCAGTGATGGTGTTGTAATCCTATGCTCTTTGACATTGAATATATCAGTATTGGGAATTAATGTATTTATATCCTATATTAAGAAATACATTCCTTTTACACCAACATGAGGTAAATAATGTTGTTGGTACCTATCACTGGCGCCTGAACTATGAGATTTTTTTTTTTTTGGCTGTTCTTGTTTGTTTTTGTAGAAAATCAGATTATCTATTATGTATATTACATCAGTCAATTTATACTTTAAAACACAAAAAAGTGCGATAAGTAAAATGTGACTATGCATTTTACTATTAGCGACTGATGTAAACTGATGAAATTTGGCATCTGGGACTTATATTTCATATACATCCCTTCTGTCAAATACAAACAGCCCCCCCCCCCCCCCCCCCCCCCAAATATCCAATTCAACTTCAGTGTGCCATTTCTTCAGTGTGCCAAAGTTTTACCAAAGCGACATTTGTGCAAAACTCTGTTTGAGCAACATCCGATCCTCCTTTGATATGGATCCCTCCGATGAAAAGGATGGATTCTAAGATTAAAGACTATAGAGGTGCAGTTTGTTGACTCTTTCAGAACTGTGACAGGTAAAACAGCAGACTTTTTGTACGTTTGATGTATTCCATCACTGGAGGATTTTCAGTGTGGGAGCTAACAACCCTGAAAAGTACATAAGCATACATGTAGGCATAAAGCCCATAAAGTATGCGTAACCCTCAAGAAAGACAGTAGATTACGAACCGTGCAACTGTCCTTGTTTGACTGAATCGCCGGTAATTCAAAAAATCTGATATCTACCTAAGGTTAATAGTCAGTTTTCTTTCTGTTGCTGTCATTTTAACTGTACTCGGCTTTTGAGAAGTGAGTGATGCAGTCACCACTATGTTGTTTTTATCATCGGCAGCATGTAGGCGTTTCGAATTTCCGTTTGTCTTTTTGTTAATTAACATAGTGTACAACAAGCAGAACAGAGATCTACACCTAACTGCCTCAGCTGCAGCCATACCGGCGATCACCGCATGGGGGACTGTATAGTTTGGTTGATAACACCCTTGCGTCTGTTCCTGTTCTCTGAACCAATTGGCTGAATAGCAGGGGTGGGCATTCAGGATGCGGTTAAAGCATGTTCGTCCGGCTCAGTTAGCGAACTTGAGATAATGAGTGTGGTAAATGTAGAGTGACTTTTAGTAATTAAACCCAAGACTTTGAGCCTAAAGTATGGATATGTTTACACGAAACTGAGGTAAATTCGTTCATCTAATTTAGATAACTAATTTAATGTGACAGTGTTACACCGAGGACTATAAACCTAAGGTTTAGCATGACACAGGAAGGATTTAAAAGAATACAGTGTTTATAAAGCTAAGGTTACTTAATTGTTAGTGGATTTATCTCTCACACTAATTGAATTAATCACTACATATAACGTCAACGGAACCTGCCAGACATAACCGAGTGTACATGACCACGTGTCCTTTGAAAGCAGACTTCAAGAGTAAGTGGACGGATCTGACATGATGCGTAAGTCAACATAATTTCTCCATTTTTTTGCTGTGGATTTGTCGATAGTATTCTGATTTTGAATGTAGGGTTGTAAAATCTGTCGTGTTTAATGTACGATTAAATGATGCCCCGTTATCAGGAAAATCAAATGCCACTTATTCTACACAGATTAGGAGTATTTCAAATTGTGGGTGAAGATTGCACGAAATGTAGCCTGCGTTTAGGTTTCGTCAAGTATCCAGCTAAAAAGAAGGGAAAAAGGCCTCAAAACCCGAGAATGTTTCTGAGTATAATGACCTTTATTAAAGGAATGTGGAAAAAAAGCTTCTTCAAGGGCTGGATAGTTTCTGTACCTGCGAGTGACAAAAGGTAATATCAAACATTTGTCATAAGTCTTCCTCCACAGTTTGTGTTGCGCAGTAAAGAAAAAGATAAATAAATGAACTCAGGGTCCAGATTATTAGGTACAGCGGACACACATTTTACTATTTTAGTTCTCAGGTAATGGCTATAAAGGCTTTTCTTAATGCAGGTGTTGTATTGCATCCTTAGTTTTTTCACCACCGGTACAACCGCGGTGAACCTGCTCTAAAAGTTGGGGGGTGGGGGTGGGGGGAATATGAGGTTACATGATTCCGTGTCAGTGCAGTTGAAACTGTAGCAGCAATTATGCATTTTCAGTTTATATGAACAACATTTCAGTAACATAAACACAACAGATAATGCCTTTAACATTACACCTGAAAATACGGTCCTTCAGGGATGCTTTGTAGGCAGCTTTTTCCTGATATTCAGTGAATATCAGCTCAGTTCCTACGTATACATTTTACAGATTATCTGGGACATTTCCAGAATGTCAGCAATATCTGGACTATTATGTATGCATGAAGGTTCCAGTTTCACCAAAGGACCGATGGGGGTTTGGGTTAGGGTCAAAAATAGAGTGAGTCTCCCTCACAAATGGACTAAACTTCAGACTATGTTTCCTGTGCTCTTTAACCTGATGGAAAATGTGTCATGTCTATATCTGTTCCATTTGATCAGTGTGTGCATGCATCCCCAGGAATTCTCTCAGCTCTGGATAGTCTTTGAAATAAACATTTATAATTCACCAGAATGATTTTTATTAAAAGTTTTCTGTTTTTTTTGCTCTCTCTGAAATGTGTAGAGCTGTGTCAGAGAGAAGTGGCACGGGAGCCTGCTGAGGAACCATCTGGTTGTGGGTGTCAGAAGTGGAGGACTTTTGTTTGTGAACCACATAACTTCAGACTAAAAGATGTCCTAACATGGTGAGCAAAATTGTCCCCGACAAGAAAACGTATCATACTTTCATCCTTGGTGATTATGATTGTTGTTATTCAAGCTTGTATAAGGAATCAGGACAGCACAGCCTGCCCTTGAAAATGAACTTATCAACAGTACCCACAGTGTTGAAAATATGCTCTTGCTCTCAAAACACTTCTGGATTCAGCAGAGTCAGCCTGAATACTGGTGCTCTGTAGTGATTAGTTTTATATTGTAGAACAGTTTTTAATAAACACAAATCCTGATTCCCTCAAACCTCACCCAAACAAATGATAATGGGTATCTCTCAACCGCATAGTTCTGTATCAGCTTTCCCAGTTGTCTGGCCTTTCTGTGACTAGAGAACGTTTGTCATCTTGCGACCAGCATTGTGGTTGTAACAAGATTGGCCAAGGAAACATGTATCCTTGTATTTGTCAGGGAGAGAGGATCAGATATGCATTAACTGTATTGAGGCGTCTGAATCATCGCCATGGTAACACAGGCCTCTATCTTGCATTTGACATTATAGGAACTTGAATTATTCCTTTTGCTATTTGGAAAAATCAGCCAGAGAGATGTAGACTTGCTCTGTATATTTAGAAGGATCAGTTGCAACAAACATCATCTTTGTGAGGTCATCTCCTGCTGACGCTTGTTCGCCTGTTTAACCTTGAACTGAAGACGAAATCCTGTTGGATTGAACATTTCAGAAATGGAAGATTCCATGTTGCAGGTTAAAGCAGAGTCCAGTTGCAGTGAATGTTTTCGTAATATTAGAAGCAGATTATCGTAGACCTGACCTCGTGCAGGATTAATGAGAGATCCGATTGAGACTGGCCTTCCGTAAAAGTTTCAGAAGTTTCTTTCATATGTTTCAGCGTACTTTTGAAAATGTCATGAATGTTTATTGATTTGATTATAATATGTTGGTTATATTTATTATAGGGACACTTGTGTTAAGCATGTCTTTTTACATCGTCTCATGGATAAATAAAAGAATTATGTTAATTTAATGTACTGAACAAAGTTTGCGTGAAGCTTTGGGAACAAAATGTTACTTCACCACACACTGTGGACCCCCTAGTAGGTGTTCTGTTGCTCCGTGCCAAACTTTGTTACGGCTGAGATAGGCATGGGAGCATGGTATTTGTGTCCTTTCGATGATCTCACACTAAGCCATTTGACTTGGTAGGCAGACATTTTATGAGATCTTTTACGGATCGTTTGCTGTGTGTGTTTTGCACGTGATCATGGTGGGAATGGAGCAGAGTTGTGGTCACAGGACCCTCTTTGGTCTCAGTCCTGTTACAGCGTGCGTAACAGAGGTGTATTTGCAGTTTTCCAAGAACAAGAATAAGCTGTGTGAAGCTTAACTTCCAGTGCAGAGAGAATGTGTTGGTGGTTTGTGGTACTGTATGTATTATAAATCCTGTTGCAGTAAGAAAACACAATTAATCTTTATTTTGCCCTCTCCTACAACATATTATATACCCACATTCCTGCCCTTTCTGTTTTTTGTTTTTTTTTAAGTCAACAGCAGACTGTAAATTGTAGGGTATTAGATAAGACTTTTTAATTTCAGTTACGTTGAGGTATCTGTTTGTCTGTTGTCTAACTGGATAGATATGTTCAAAGCAGCCCATGATATAAATGAGAAGTTCTGAATTAGTCTATAGACTGTGAGGTATGAATTCTGAATGTAATGCTCCCTGTGAGATACTGTCAGAAACCCTGTAAACCTGAGGAATTTTGCACTGTGATGAGAAATTGTAGCTAGCACCTGTGGATGAAAGCAGTTATGCTTGCCCTGAAAGAGACAGTCAAACGTTTCCGCTTTGAAGCCTTCATCAGCATTGAAGACACAGCAATACACCTCTGAAGAGTAAAACCACCATGTGACCCATTAGTTAATCAAATAAATAATAATCCAGTTGGAAACTACTGAATCACTGAATAAAATGAAGGAAACAAATAGTTCTGCTTGTTGAACAACAAGATATAGTATCCGCCAAAATAAACACTGTAATTTTTCTAATATAACAAAGTTTGCATGTGAATTTTCCAGCATTCACTGCATCACGGACCAGTCACGCTACAGGCAACAGCTGTGGGGGAAAAAACACTGAAATAAGAATGGAGTCCATTCCAGAATACTCTTCATGTATATATCTAGTCTCGCCTTAGTTTGATCTTAGTAGACCTTGCTCTTTATGTTACAGGCGTCTTTTCAAGACAGTGGCCATGGGTCAGGGGCTGTCCCTGCTGATCTGTGGGACAGCCATCACCTGTCAGTATCTGGCTGAGGCTAGAGTGGAGACGCCCATGCTCCAGAGCTGCCTAAGCTACACTCTGCTGCTGCTCACCTATACCTCAGCCCTCATGTTCAGAAAAGGTTTGACTGCAGCACCTAATGTGTGTGTGTGTGTGTGTGTGTGTATATATATATATATATATATATATATATAAGAAATAAATGAACCATTTAGACCAAATTACAATTTTATGTGAAAAATAAATCTGTTCGCCTCACCATTTCCTACTTGTTCAATCCATCTTGTTGGGGTACAGTTTACTTCATTGAAAATATGATTTCCTATTTAATAGATGTTCACATTGTTTATGCCTCTTGTACTAGGTCCCTTTTCATTTAAACTGTTCGGTAGAGATGGCTATGGTTAATTCGTGTATTGATTAGATGATTCATTTTCAAGGTGATAGTAATTTCCATAACATTGCTCAATATTGTTTGCACTACATATGTATCTATACCCATTTTTTAGTCGTGGCATGTTTGGATTGTGACAGTTTTGTTCAGTAGTCACAAATCAAACACCATGGAAAGAGAGAAGAGACCGGTTCCTCAGGTTGAACCAGGTTGTAACTGCGGTGTAGAGGCAGATTGTCTCTTAAACTTAAGTAGAATTTGGCCTCTAGGTGACTTTTCAGGAGTCTACACTGAATTAATTAACTGGAATTAACTAATTGTTTTACTCTCCTATCATAGGTGATGCAAATATCTGGAAGATTTTAAAATCGAAATGGTGGAAGTATTTGCTCATGGCTTTCACTGATGTTGAAGCAAACTACACTGTTGTGAAAGCATACCAGTTTACAACGCTGACAAGCATTCAGGTAAAGTTTTTTTTTTTTTTCAGTGTCCCATTTTTATTGTGTTACTTGCATCAGAAAATATAGAATTTAAATGCAAAAATATCCCATTTTGCATCTTTTTGTGTTCTAGCTCCTGGATTGTTTCGTGATTCCAGTTCTTATGCTGCTATCCTGGTGGTTCCTGAAGACCCGGTACAGATTAGTTCATTTTGTGGCTGTTGTCATCTGCTTACTGGGGGTTGGGGCCATGGTTGGTGCTGACCTACAGGCTGGAAGAGACCAAGGCTCCAGTAAGTAATCTGTGTTAAGTGTAGCCAGTCAGAACATCTGTAGACAATTCAAGGCACAGATAATGTTGGGTTGTGAGATCTTTCAGTAATATATCATGTGTGTTAGTGTAGGAAAGTTTATCGATAATATATATCTTACCTGGGATAATTGCATGTGAATACAAAGGTCAGTAACTTGATTACTAATGTTTGTATCTTTAAACTCATCCATCACCTAGAAAATGCATCCAATCCTCATCTGTGTTAGTTTAAAGTAAAAACACAAGGATGATAATTCTGTGAACATTTCCGTTGAAGTGACTTCTTGCTGTCTCCGAAATTATACAGCTAATCAATGTATCAGTAATACAATAAAATAAATCGTTGCAGTAGACAATACATCCAGTGAGATAATAAGTGCATTTTAGCTGAGTCTCTGTTTGCGTTTGCAGACAGTGACGTGTTGCTGGGGGACGGGTTGGTGCTCATCAGTGCTGCCCTGTATGCCGTGTCGAACGTCTGCCAGGAGTACACCGTCAAGAACCTCAGCAGGATGGAGTTTCTGGGCATGATGGGACTCTTTGGGACACTCATCAGCGTCATTCAGATGTAAGACGCTTTCATCCACTTTTCTCCTCTGACTGTACATTCTACTGAGGTAGAGTCAGAACTGGTATTGCAGTGAGGTGAAACCAGAGCTTGTATTGATGTAAAATGATTTCTGAAGAATTTTTTTTTTTTTCTGAAGGGCTGTGCTTGAAATTAAAGCTGTGGCAGACATTGAATGGAACTGGAAAATTTGTAAGTGAAATGAACATTCCTGTCCTTCATAATGAGAAACTTTTGACGACACCACTGATGTCTGCATTCATTTTGCTCTGCAGTCATTCCTGCTGTCCCTATACACTCCATATATATGATATAGAAATGTACTGCATGTATTAATCATGAATAGTGTGACATAAGTTCATGTCCTGATACTTTTGTATATCCAAAATGCTAACATGCTACTACATGACCAGTGTAACATTTGTTTAGCTTTAGTATATAATTTTCATTTTTTTTCTTTTTAGGCATGCTCTTTGGGGCATACGCTCTTTGCATGTATGGCCTTTACACTTTCATGTCAGTCGTGGTGAAAATGACCAGTGCTGCAGCAGTCAACCTGTCTATGCTGACAGCTGACCTTTTCAGTCTCTTCTGTGGGATCTTCCTCTTTCACTACAAGGTGGGTTCAGAGTGAGATTGTAAATGAATAGAAAAAAGATAGCATACTTGAGCTAGTTTCAACATATCTTCGGCCAGTATCGGCATGGTTGCACTTTCCAAATTTAAATACGTTTCTGGCACCGTACTGTCTGATTTCCCGATAAAACTTTAGACGGTTTTCTGCTTTTCTTTTTACAGTTCTCGGGATTGTACGTTGTGTCTTTCATCACGATCACCATTGGCTTTATCCTGTTTAATGTCGTGTCGATGCCCACTATTGAACCAGCAAACTCAAACAATGAAAGAAAATATCAGGTCCCCACGGAGGACGATCATGATGGACAGCTGGCGACGGACTTGCAGAGAGAGCAGGAGCAGGATGAAGTGTAACTGGAGAGAAAGTTGGTGCAAAATGACATACATAGACAAATGGGGGCTAAGAGTTACCTCTCGGTAGAACGCATAGGCTTTGTCTTGAATTTTACAAAGCCAAACACTTTTTTGTTTGTATGTATTAAAGTTTTTGTAGTTATACCAAAGGGCAGCCGTGGTCTGAAGGTTTAGAGAACTGGGCTTGTGACTGGAGGGTTGCTGGTTTGATTCCCAGGCCCAACATCCACAGCTGTGTGCCCTTAATGCTCCCTGGGTGCAGAGGAATGCTGCCCACTGCTCCTGCGTCTGTTGTGTGTTCACTACTGGTGTGTTGGATGGGTTAAATGCAGAGACAAATTCACTGCTCACTGTTCGCAGTGTGTGTGCAATCACAGAGATTTAAATTTACAGGGTTTTTGTTAAACTTCTGTTAAAACAACACTTTTAAAGTGCCTTGACACTGTGCTGTGTATAAATGTTACGTTACAAAGACAAACAGGGTCAGAAACACAGCCAGCTGCTGAGAATGTTATCGGCATAGGTGTATTTCTCTCTCTGTGTGAGAGAATGTTATGCTGATGTTGGAAGATGCTGACATCAAATTAATATAGAGCAACAGGTATCACAACGCTTTCAAAGCTAGTCTAATGTGAAACACCTCTGAGGATGTGAGACCCTGTCTCTTTTGACTTAAGCCAGAAAAAAATGTTCTTGCATTGATTGTGGGAAATCAGTTCTTATTGGTGGAAGGAAAAAAAACGGGAGACTTGTTACAAGTGTTTGTCCTGCACCATTTGTGTTGTCGTGTTCCTGTACTGTACAACAATGTTGTACATTTTATAATGCCTTTATGCTTTTTTTTCATCAAATATTTAAATAATTTTGGAAGGCACTATACTACAGATTATTGTTACTTCATAGAAATTTGAACCTATTACAGAAAAGCTTGAAAAGACTACATTAGTCCTTATTCAAAGAAGCCATGCAATGTTATTAATGTTGTTTGTTTTTTATGTAAAATAACTTTGTACATTTTTCATATTTTTTATATTGATATTTTTTGGTCAGTTAGCACTTGGGCATAAAAATACACCTTAGTCTGAAAACCGGCAAGTTCACACAGTTTAGATCTCATGTAAACCATGTAGCTTCCAAAACTTGACAATTACACTGTAAACTTTTTGAAAGGGTCTTTTTGTATTCCTCATGCCTGCTATTTTTATTCTTGTCAAATTCAGAAGAATTTTAATAAAAAATGTGATCTGCTCATCCCTTATGCGTGACCTTTATATGAATACACTACCAAGCTTCAGGTCACACAGAAATAACAACTTTTTACACTTCATTGAAGTGAAGACAGACACCAGGGAGAACAATAAGGGAATTGAGATGTGCGAGTAATAAAAAAAACCCCAGGGTAACAGGGTTACAAACTGCCGCTAAAGGATCTCAGTTTAAAATGGCCTCTAGGAGGCACTGTGGTAGCAAAGTGGCAGATCAGATCTGTAGATCAAATGGAGGTTGATATTTCTGAAATTTATGAAGTTTGCTCCATAGATGGCACTAAAGATGGTGAGGATATACTACATAGCTAAACTGGTATCCAGGTGTAGTAATGGAAGTCCCTTAACTGTAGGTGATGTAAAAGGAGAAAATTGTAAAACTTGCAAAGTGTCACCCATAGGTAGCAGTATAGAGGGTATAAAACTGCTACCCCCATAGTCAGATACCAACTAACACGACTCAAAAGTTCAATCAAAATAAGTCAACACGTCCACCAGATTCCATTAGCTTCCTGTTTGTTTCCAATGATGGCCAGATAGTTTGGTGTGCACATTTTCTTATGCAAATTTGCAAATCTTGAGCCAGTGACAAATTTGTAGCTGAACTGAGTAGACTGAGTTGAGTTGTCCAGGGAAATAGCTAGAAAGTTGTACTTCCTTACTTTTACATAAGAGAGTCAAAGGATTGTTCCACCGAGCAATATTGAAGATACAGAAAAAAAACAAAATATACTACAAATATACCATACTGACTAAGCTGGCAGTTTTCAAAACGTTTCATGAATCGACAAAACCAAGCAGAAATACCAAAATTGGCTGCATATTTCAAACTTGTGTACTAAGATTCCTCTTACAGTCATTTTGTCAAACAGAAAAGATTAGTGTCTCAACTCAAACCTTACACAAAAGCATAGAATAACATCTTTTGCAGAAAACAGAATCATGCGGGTGTATAGATCTGAAATTTAAGTTCTCGACCATTTACCCAGACACAGTATGCATAGGTCAAGATCTCTATGTCTCAGCTGTGGAATTTTCAGGCATTCCATGTTTTATTACACACTCATTACATTTCTACAAATTGTGAGTTAGCATGACAAGAGAGCCAAAGTTAATTTCTTGTTCAAACATAGGCTTAAGTAATTATTACAAATATACAAATAATATACAAATTATTCACTGGCAATGGAATATGAAAGAAACCTCACAACAAAAAAATGAACTCAGCCTTTTCTTAGCATCCCTCCGACAGTTAACTAAATTGTTTACTAGCTGAACTAGGCAATACATGAAATTGTTTAAATAGGAAGAGAGAGAATGTGCACGAAGACTGGTTGTGTATTTGTAGATGTGGTTATCAGGGTACAATGTTAAGAATTTTGCACTTCGACATGTACGACAATCAGGATAGAGAAGTAAGACAGCAACGACCAGAGTAAAGGGTGTAATTCAATATGCACCCTACAGAGTCTGCGGTGTCAAAATCAGTCCACCCTGCAGAATACACCACAAGGATTCTTAGGCAACTCTACGATAAAAACGTTTAAGCGTAGATAGATTTCAGATAAGAAAAACAACAGAACAGAGGAACATATTGTCCTGTCAGTGTGAAGTCACACCACCACAAATATACTCAGCATGAAATGTGTGTGTACACAATAGACAGGGGAATAACAAAGTGCAGAATGCATATATTTTGAATTCTTCAAAAGCAGGCCTTCATATATCTAAACATGAACCGAGAGTCCACCAGTATAGTACAAAAATTAGACTTTTAATATATTTTGAGAAGTTTGATGGGTGGAAGAGACAGCATCATTAGTGTTCACACGGTAAATTTCTAATGAAAGAGATTCTGGTGTTGCAGCGTATTTACACAGAGACAAAGATGTGTGTATTCATGAGTGACAGAAAACAGCTTGTGGTATTCGGTCTGAGAAGCACGCATGGGAGGCGGACAATCCAGGAACTCGGGTGATTGGTTATAGATGTCAGAACAGACAGCGCTGAAAGTGGACGAGGGGGGAGCAGGATCAGATGTGCATGGCTTTCCGGGTAGTCCCATCCTAATAAGGGTGGGACAAAGGAAAAGAGTAAAGCATTTGGAAAAGGGTGAAGACAGATGATGTGTAGGTTGCTGGGTCAACTGATGGCCAAAATGAAATTCCAGCGGGCTGAATTACGGCAGTCTAGGTAAAAAAGAGAGTATCAGAGCACCACACAGGCAGAGGGGATCACTGAACACACAACCGACACCCTGTCAATTAACATGAGTGATGGCATGTGATGGGAAAGCAACAGCGCTGTCAGCCTTGTTCACCAGAGAACTCCATGTCACCAGCCCCATGTCCTTTATACATGCATGCTTTGCCTAAACATGTGTTTAGTTGAGAATACTAATGGTGTACCTCAGGCCTGAGCATTTCCTTTAAAGCTATGTCCTAGCTGGCTAACCCTGGAAGAGAATGCTGTAACACCTCTAGTAGCACTTACAGTTCTTGACCTGTGGCATGTAAGCACATTAGGAGGCTAATGTAGAGAAGACAGTACTGGGTTCATGTGTACAAATTTCCTAGCGCTAGTGTGAACTCAGCAGTTACCCTCTGAACTAGGCAAAAACTCTGACTTGAACTAAGTGAGTGACTACACTCTCATACTCCATCCTGTGAATATAAACACACAGTATCAGATCAGTCTGTTGCAATTATTTACTTTACACTCAAAAGTTGTGATACAAAATCTGACTTAGCCATGCATCACACTAGGCTTGTACTGGATTTTGGTTGCTATATTTTGAAAGGAGACGATCACTGCAACCGCAATGGCGATCATGGGATGGACGTCAGGTTTTTTTCCCCCCTGATAATTTGCTCTTTAATATAATCGCGTGATACTTCGTCATGAATAATTCTTGCAGTGTGGGACATTCTGAGTTAAAGAAAATGTGATTAGGAACAGCATGGCTATTCATGCACCTACATAATTGCATTGGACCTCACAGGACTCACTCCTCCCACAGGAATAAATTGGAAAATAAAATTCAGCCATGGGCAGAACAGTCCGTCAGTGCCAGAGTGTCGCCGTTGCAAGAAGCAAGTATGAAATCTCGAGCTGTGCTCATTCTGGTGCTGCTGGTAGTGTTATCGCTGACCTGTGAGTATTTAGTGATTTTGTCATGTACTGCTCAACATGTGTCTGATTGTGGCTCAGATATGGATGAAACTAAGCGGAGATGCTACATGCCCTGTCTGATTAGTTGAAGTTAGAAAAAAAAAACAAGTATAAAAAAACGAGTATACACAAGAGCTGTTAGTTGATAGTGTTTTGAATTTGTGTGTGAGTGTGTGTGTGATAGAGAGAGAGAGAGAGAGAGAGAGAGAGAGAAAGAAATAAAGAAAGATCTATGCAAACCAAACCCAATGATTTCATTCTTGGCTTTAGTTAAAGAAAATGAGGCTGCATCTTTCCCCTTGAGCTGTGCTGGCATTTATGGAGTTTGCCGTCAGGGCGTGTGTATGCCTTCAGAGTGGTATGTGGGACCTTTTGGCTGCGGAAAAGGATTCTTGTGAGTTGACATTTATTTAGCAAACGTACTGCGTCCTTCATCATCTCTCCGGTATGAAGGCTTTTACATTTAAATATGAAATGATCGCACATTTTTGTCATTCATATTCTCCTCTTTCCAGATGCTGTGTAAATCACTTCCTGTGACTAATGGGTTTCAGATGATTATGCTATGGCAGGTCCTCCCATGAGTGGAGCTCGTCATGTGAATCCACTAATCTCCATTTTCTCTTTTTGTGACTGATGCCTAACATAACCGAGTATACCACTGTGAAACGTGTCTGCCAGCAACTTCCGTGACTTGTGCAAGTTTAAATTTAAAAGTGTTTCTCTTGCCGGGGAAAAACATTTAAGTGGTTAATGTTTCATTAGGATCTGTATTCGTGCTTTATTAAAATGTAACCCTGTCAGTTCTCAAATTACCGCTGTAATTTCTCATAATTAATTTTTGCACTTGGTTAAGCTTAGAAGGACAATGGTTCCTACCTTTTTTCAACAGATGTAACATTAAGATTCAACTATGTTGTACAATACATTTGAGATATGTTTTTCAACAGCGTGATACAAAGGAATTGTGTACTTTTTTATACAACAGCTTCAAGTGTTGTTGCGAAGAGTTATGGATAAATATACAAATGAACCATACAATGAAATACAATACTAAATAACTATGTATATTTGAATACTGTGTGATTTACTGATGTGGATTGCCATTTCTTGAACTATATTTTCACTGTTAAACTGTTGGTAAGCCGATCATCTGCTATACATGGAAGTGAGCCAAAGTTAACTCCACTGAAAGAGATGAGAACGTCATGGAGGAATGAGTCTCCTTTGAAAAGTCCAGGTTTAAGCCTCTGATTTTCGCCCCAAGATCACTGGATCAGACTCTTGCTATTCTCTTGCTACAGGAGTGGTAGAGGTGGAATTACCACTAGATTTCATATGGGCTGCTCCCAGCATACTCTTTCATACTGATGAGGTTGTGCACATGGACATTTCTGAAGACCAGGAAAACATTAATTAAATAATAGTTTGCTATAAATGTTAAATATCTGACACAGTCCTATGATCTGAAAATCACACATCAGATTTCTGAAGATATTCAAATACAAACAACCCTAATTCCTGTTCTACAGACAAGACTTTCAATAAGGCTTGATCTGAAAACAGAATAAAACATGAACATTTTAATGTGTGAAACACTTCAGTTATATATCAAATCTCAGCTGCATTCTAATCACTCTGACTTGCAGCTTATTACAAGATACGTATCATTTTAATCAACAGCTTTCCCTGCAGAAACTTCAAAACAAATTTACCAGTTGAGAAATAGGAAAAATGACTGAACCATAGTAAACCTTTTTTTTTCTCATTTTCATTACTAGTAATTTCCTAGTTGCTGTATATCAAAGTGACACGTACTATTATGTAATAAAGAAGAGCAAAGCACTGCACTTGCTCAGATAGCAAATATTCACGAAAATCAAACTCAATTATTTTCTGAATATTTTTAAAACGAATATGTAAGTAGCATTTGCATCAGAAACTGACGTTTTAAGTACAAGTGCGCCAGGTGAACAGAAACTATATCGTGAAAAAACGAATTTGACATTATGACTGGACTCACTATAAAAATATTTCACGGCAGTTGAAGTGCCACCACTAATCATTACTGAGTATCTTTTACCCCATTTTTTATCCATTAATGACTAAGCGCCTCATATTCTCTAAGAAAAAATGAAAGATAAGAACAGTTCTCCATCTCCCTCTACTGCTAAAGATTTAGGAATACTGTGGAGAGGCTGCGCCAACACAAAAATCTGACCATGAGAGCGAATAACCAAACGTTTTAGAGCACATGACAGGAAGTAAATAAATGTTCCCGCGCTGCTGTTCAAGCACAGAGGATCCTATCGGATTGTAAAAGCAGTGTGGTGTTCGTTGCTGCTATGGATGACCTTTACCTTGATAACATTGACGAATTCGTCAGTGATCAAAACAAAATAGTAAGTTCTTATTTTTCTAGGTAGTCATAGAGTTTTTAAGGAAATGGTTACGATATAAACATAAAGCAAACTGTTAGCTTAGCAAATCACATAGCAAAAGAGCACAGATAGCATTTGGTCAACGTTACTATACCGAGGCTAGCCAAGCACTAACAACAAAATATTCCATATGATTCCCAGTTGCATCTGAATATATCTATGCGTTTCATTTATACGCATTTAATTTATGGCAGATGGTTTGAAATGGCTTACCTTACCATGCCCGAATCCGACGCAGCCGTACTTACCTCTCGCACTGGGTGGCATGCTAAATTCTTGAGCTGGTAATCCGCAGACCTACTGTGGATTCAGTAATGTAGTAGCACACCTGTCAGTATTGTTTTCCTGATATTTTCGTATGTGAGTTACAATATTACAATAAACGAACTGATGGCCGCCTGACGTTAGATTCGAATACTGTCATAGTCACTGTTATGACTGCCTGTCAACAGGTTACATATAAATGGCTCAGTCTTACCCTTGGAGTCCATGTCAACACGGCTAAACAGTAAGTGCCCCCATGCTTTATGTTTTCAGCTCAAAATTTACACCTTTATTTTCTGTCTTAATGTGTTCACGAGGCCAGCTGAGTTTTACGCTGTTTCATTGTAGAATGCTCTACCATTACCTGGAACAGAAACGCAAGGAAACATCCGGGACTCGTCTTCATGCCACTTACCTGGTGTCTGGCAAGTTCGTGGAAAATGGAACTATGGTAAGCGGAACTCTGCCATTTAGTACTTGATTTCTGAAATATAAATTTGGAGTTAACTTTATGAAAACTAAAATTCTACTGAACATTTGTCTGCAGATTAAAAATTCAGGCAGTGTGGGTAGTGGCAAAATGTTCTTCTCTTCTCTGTTTCAGTGTCATAAGGTGTCAGTAGTAAGAGAAGACAAACTTGAGGGTATGTTATTTTGTCTTCCTCATATTTTTTCACGGTTCATTATATCCTTACCTTTTTATCTCTCATGGTCTAGGGCAGTGGTTCCCACCTGGGGATACACGTGCCCCTAGGGGTACTTGAACAGTTTGCAGGGGGTAGGTGGAAAGATTGGGGTTTACGATTTATTTCCAAAATTATAAGAAAATATTCCAAGTCATTTCATAAGCCCATTGCTGAAACGGTACGTGTGTGCAGCAGC
The DNA here is from genome assembly GCF_902362185.1 of Chanos chanos. NCBI lineage: Eukaryota > Metazoa > Chordata > Actinopteri > Gonorynchiformes > Chanidae > Chanos > Chanos chanos. Next base: position 31,736,084 of record NC_044502.1, read on the forward strand.
TAGTTCCCCCCCCCGGTAGCTGTTACACTACTCTGTGAAGAGTCTGCGTTCACACATGTCAAAACTGCTCGCAAACCAGCTAGCTAGCAAACATGGATAAATGGCTCAAATGTCTAGTTGCTGTGGCTCTGGATTCAGGTTAAGGGGAGCCTAAATATGTTTTTTATACTTGTACGTCCGCGGATCCACCGCAGCTACAGTGTTTTATTTGAGGAGAGGTCCTGACAAATAATTCAGTGAAGCCAGCCCATCTACTGTGGCACTAGAGCACCACACACTCAGGAAGTCATGGTAACTTCCTGAGTGGTAACACTGCCCCCAGACCTATCAAAGCTTATGAAAGACATACAAGCTCAAGTGTGTCTTTAAAGCTCGGATGACTGAAGAAAAGGAGTTGAAACTGCTACTGGGTGAATCTGAATATTATTTTTTCACTCACAATAAGTGTAAATGTCTTTGTATTAAAGGGGAGTCATTCAAATGATTTTCATTTAATAATCGGTTGTGTTAGATACTGAAAGTTTACTATGAATTTAATAGAACTAAATTAATGAGAATTATCAACAAGCATGAGTGAGGGGGCATTTCAAAACAGCTCAAGGGGTAAGACAAAAAAGGTTGGGAACCACTGGTCTAAGCTGACTTCAAGGCCAAATAATTACTGCCAAGGTTAATCTTTTTCAGGCATTTAAACTTGTATGTGATTGTTATCACAGAACATCATGTATTTAACTTGGAATATGTGCACCATTAAACGTTAACCGTGACGCACTGATTTGAATACTAAATCTCTTGCAGATGTCAAGTCAAAAATGGATGTGACTATAAGTGTACACGTGTACAGCATACAGAAAGCAGAGCTGAAGGACAGCGGCCCACTCTACAGTACAGATTATGATGCCGTAAAGGAAAACCTAAAAAACTGTAACAAGTACGTAACATTTTGAAATCCATTTTAGAAGGAAAAAAACTCAGAAGAGGAGTTGTGTTTACTCCTGCTCACATTACTGTTATTTCCATAGCCATATAAATTACACTTCCATTATGAACTTGAAACAAATACTGTTCTGTTACAAGCCGCTTACCAGTGGTGGAAATATTGTGTCTTCCCAGTTCTCTTTCAATGTGCATTTTAAGTCTCAGAGCTGTCTCTCTAATGGCAGGTACACTGCGATTCGCTGTGCCTCAGCTGTTCCGAGGTCTTCATCAGAAATGCATAGAGCTCAGGAGATGGCACAGGTGACAGTGGCTGAAAACGCAGCCAGCAAACCTGAACTGACGAACCACGTCACGTCAAACCCAACTGCCAAACAGCCCAAAGGTATTATGGGAATGTTTGCGAACAAAAGCACCAGCAAGAGCCAAGAGTCCAGCAAGGAAGTGAAAACCGAGCAAAAAGACGACGCGTTTGCAGTAAGTGTCATGATCACAGGAGATTATTTTTATAATGTTAATTATGGCCTTGACTCAGGGGTCCCTCATGTACTGTGTGACTGATTATTTGCATGTGAGCTACTGTAGGAGCTAATGATGCCTGCTCCATCATGGCAGCACCCTGCCACTTTCCCCAATGTTTTTGATCCCAAACAAGCACTTAACATAAGTGTTTTAAGGGTGGCTTCACTGTGTGAGGGCTATATAAAATATTTTATTACTCAGGTGTTTAGGATGTGAGTCTTAAGTCAGTTACAAGCGCTATCAGTTTTAATTAGTTAAAAGGTTATGTGCAGGTCTGTAGTATATACATAGTAATTATATGCAATGTGTATGAAAGCATCTGTAGAAGATTAAGTATGCAGAGCATCCAACTCACCATGAAAAGGGACTGGTAGTTTTTTTTTTTTTAAAGGAGTTCTTTTATTACAGCGCCACCTAGTGTCTGCCATCCGCCAGACTTGCATGTGATTTGTTATTGTGTTCTGAACACATGTAACACGTTTGGAGACAATTGCGTAGGGTGTTCATGAGAGAGAAATATTTTGGTTAAAAAGCTACTCATATAACAGTTTATTGTCCTGTGGCAGACATCTGGCATGAAATGTTAAAAATCGTAATTCATAATTCTAAACGTTCAGAGTCATTTAGCCTAATGTGATGATTGAGAGACTGGCCTAGGACCAGTACATAGAAAAAAGGTTTTATTTACAAGTTATTCATTGTAAGTGGGGAATGTACTGAATGTTTATTTAATATGTAGGTTCTGATCTTACAGCATGTGTATGATATTATAATACGTGTACTATTTTTTTCCGATTTTTTGTGATTTTCTTTTTTTATGACCGTTAAGTGTTTCAGTACAGTGACTGCTGTAATTTTCATCACTGATAATACAGGTCAACACATCAAAATCCAAGCCATCTGCCATGGGTAAAGCTATGAGTAACTTTTTTGGAAAAACGTCTGGAAGTGAGTATCATTGTCCATCTTACCTTACCTTTTTATGGTACGCTGCATGTTCCCTGAATGTTTCAGTTCTGGAGTTCACACAACTGTTGTCCATCTTTGTTTCCAGAGAAAGTCACCAGTGACCAGCCAGATAAGCCCGTTAAAGAGGAGGGGGGCGGAGCCGAGGGCATGAGCCCCTCTCAGTGCTCTACCAAATCTGAGCCGGACACAAAGGACGAGCCACCGAAGGAATCACCAAAGGCAGTGACCAAGGAGGTGAAGGATGTTAAGAAGTAAGAAATCACCAGTCACACCCCCCCCCCCCCCTTCTTAGATCTTATCATCATCATCATCATCATCAGTTAGAAAATGGTACCCCACACATCATATACCTATAGTAAAATCTAAACTCAGCCTGAAAATAAGGAGCTAATAGTCTTGGTATATGCAAAGAACCAGTGTTTTTAGATGAAACTTTGCATTTAGGAACACATATATCTCCATGGGTGTATCAGTACTGATGAGTAAAAATAGTGGATTTAGCAGAAGGCTTGCTCTAAAACAACAGTCATAGGATGCTGCTGTTATTTATAAATGTTATGAGGAATCATTCATTGGGATGGGAGAGTGCTGCATTTGTGTAGTGAAACTGATATGTGTAATCACCACCCAGCATTACTTGTTAACACTGTTAAAATGTGTTAAGCATTTGTATAATCACAGAAACGTGAACTGTGTCCAGCTTTCTGTGTGTGTGTGTGTGTGTGTGTGTTCATTCACACACTGTGCATCGTCATACGTCTGGATGCTGTTGTCTCAAAACAACAAATTCGTCTGCTGTGAAACGTGTTGAATAGATGAAGATTTTTGAAGAGGTATTCTTAGGTGAAATCTTTCCCTTACAGTAGTAAGACAAAGCGGCTAGAACAGTCTGATAGCGAGGATGAAAGGATGGAGAGTCAAAAGAAAAAAAGACGGAGAATAAAGAAGCCCCACCCGGACAGCAGTGATGAAGAATGTGAAGGTAACACCTTCTGGTTTCATTTGGTTTGTCTCAGATAGTAAAATGTCACCGTCACTTCATTCATTAAAAAGCAGTGAATGGGGTAATTAATTATGAATGCAGCTAAACGCATTAATATTCATTATTTATGAATATTCTTTTGGTTAGTCGTACCAGAGTCTCCACCTGTACCCGAAGTAAACACCCCGAGTCCTGACCGACCAATGAAAACAGAGTCTGTGTCACACCTAGAGGTAAGCCACATCTGTTTCAGCTGCTTACTTGGGCAGTTAGATATATAACTGAACAGAGTATGTTTTTTTTTTTTTAATGGATTGTAAAAAAAAAAAAAAAAGAAGTGTTGATAGTTTAGACGGTTTTAAACTCTGCTAGATTGAGCACAAAACAGTTATCACGTTCACTGTGCTGCATTTGTGTTTTTTCTCCCCCCCGCCCCCTTTTTATGAAGGAGATTTTGTTTGTTTAATGTTTTGCTTAATCGATGTTTCATGTGATTCAGGAGTCCTCTGAATGCAGGAAGAGGAAGAGGAGGAGGGTGTTGAAATCTCACACGTTCCTTGATGATGAAGGGTGCATTGGTAAGGCTGATTTTATGTTGGTTACAGATCCTCTTAATAACTTTTTTGTGTTTCAAACTGAACAGTATTCTGTGAAATAACATATAATATTTTTTTGAGTACTTGTGTATTTTTACATTGTCAAAGAGATGAGTATAAATATTTTGGTACAGGTCTTTTAATGGAAGCACATTTTTACAATACGTGTATTTTAGTAAAGTTTTCCTTTTTAAGTCCTTTCCCTCAAGTTCATTTTTAAAAAAAAATAAAACATTTTTTTGGACAACACATTTTATCATATTGAAGAGACATTTTTTCAATCAAAAGTACAATATGTTCAAAGACACTGGACTTGAGTCAAAAAATGGATCACATGATCAGAGTATGAGTGGTGTAAAAATGTCATTAAGTACTAAAGTAAAACTTTCTAACGTTCTGCTACATAGTTTCCACTGATGGGGAGGAGTATTCTAAAGCACAGTTATTTCGCAACAGCGTGTATTGTGTCATAATGTATACATAGACACGGAACACAACATCTGGAAAGATGATTGGTCCGTGTTTTGTTTACAGTATTTGATAGCGCTGTATGTGGCATTAGTGGTGTTGGAGAATATTTGCGGGTACACGTGCATGGGGTGTGAAAGTACTGAAGTTTGTTTGGAGTTGTGAATGTTTTGAAAGTTCATTTTGAAGGAACATTTTTGGACCAAACCCCGGCATGAATGCCTTTCCTGGCCAACAAGCATACTGAGCCGCTCTGGTCTAATTTTTGGACTTGGCAAAGTGCAAGCTTATCTAATGTGCTACGTCTCTCACTGCCAGCTTCTCAAAGTTAAGACAGCATTCCAACAGTGATTTAAGGGAACATAAGTGAAATTGTGTTTTATATCTCCCCATATATTTTGCTGTTGTAAATTCTTATTTGCAAAGCCATTTCTCTTTTCTTTTTTTTTATGTACTCACTACTGAGCAGAAATAACACGTGTCCCATTTTCTTACACCTTAGCTAGTCTGAAATGAAGTCCATTGACTCATGTTTGCAGAAGGACCACATTTCATAGTATACTTGAGCATGTCTCTTTTGACCAATGTAATAATCCGTCAATGTGTCTTTTCAGTGACTGAGAAACGTTATGAGAGCGAATCCTATTCAGAGAGTGAAGATGACTCAAAAGCCAGCAGTCAAAGAGTCAAAGATACGACTGCACTCCAACCAACACGCAGGAAGAGGGAGGAAGAGAAAAAACCAACAGAGAAAAATCAGAAGAAAGCACCCGCATCTACTGACAAGACCACAAAACAAGCATCCATTAAGGGATTTTTTCTGAAGAAATGAAACTCTGTAATAAGGCACTTAGCATAGAAAATACTGACATTCAGAAGTTGTTGTGAAACTTCATGAATGTACAAATACTCTGTTAATAAAGGCTATTTTTTACATGCCAAAACTCTGTCCACTGGAAATGCTGTCCCCTTAAACTCTTTGTCCTCTTATACAGGATTTCTCACAGCAACCAGTAGATGGCATTGTTGAGCTTTGTGCTGTGTGTTCCTTTAGCATCTGTGAACCTTTAGCAGAGGCACTATATCATAGGTATTGACAGCATAAATCCAGTCTCAAGCAAAATGGGTATAAAGTATTCACATCCTTTGGTTAGTTTTCAGAGGGAGGTTTTTAAAACACAGAACGGGGTCATATTTTGTCAATCAGTCGTATAACGGTGGTCATTTTGTAAAAGAGAGAGAGCGAGAGAGAGGGAGGGAGAGAAAAAAAAAACATTTGTTGCAGTTTGTTTTTAGTACGGGAACTTCTGAGTAATTGTGCTGAAAATCTACACGGCGCTTACCGATGTCGTGTGGCCCAGACTTTTCTAAACAGCTTTGGAAAACAGGATATGACAAACCTCGGAGAGCATACGTTTTCCTGATGTTTTCACTGCTTCTATTGTAGCTCTCACCACCACCACCCTTCCCCTTTGTCTTTATGACATCAGTCTCTGGCACTGTGCTTTAGGCTGATCTGGAAGGTTTTGATTTATTAAAACAAAATCACTGCTTGGAATGGCAAGCCTCTAGAAATTCCTATCAAATCAAATGAAGCTTCTCTGATCTAATGCCACAGACATCAAGTTTTTTTTTTTTTTTTTTTTTTTTTGAAATGCTAAACCACTGCTGACCCCATAAACAATATATTTTTTGAAACAAAAAAAAAAAAGTCTACCCATGCAAAGATGTCTGTCATATTCTCACACACACCACAATGACCTTCCTCTTTTTTTTTTTTTTTTTTTTTTTTTTGGGGGGGTGTGTGAGTGAGGCTCTAGCATACATTCTTAGCGCTAGAGTACTACCTTGCTCAATACAATTACATCACAAATCCAAAAAACTGAACAGGTGTGAAGAATGACACTTAAACGACACTCACGTGAATAGGACGCAGAAATAAGTGTAAACCTTCAGACAGTTTTTTTTTTGACTACAGTGCTGTTACAACCAAACGAGTACAAATTTGACCTGTAGGTGGCTGTGACATGCTGTTCAGCACTCACATGGGTTAAAAAGAGAAGTTTGCTTCTACCCGTCTAGCTTTGATGAAACCAGTTGGATGCCTCTCCAAAAACCACTTCCCCCCTCCACCCCTTTGTTTTTTTTTTCCTTTGCTGACTTTTGAAGTACCCCTTCACAAGACTTCAAGTTTGTTTTTCAAGCCCACTGTTTCCTGGGGCATTGTCGGTTTCTGGGATGTCATGTTGTTTTCACGCGACAGCTCACTTGAATCGGTTTGGCTGTTTTGTCATCTGTGCTTTGTGTTTTGGTGTTTTGTCATCCATTGTCTCTGTGCTGTCATAATGTAAAATCTGCTTTGTTTTTCGCATAGCCACAAATAATAGGCAGCACATCTGAATTTAAAATGAATTATAAAAGCAGTAAAGCATAAAATATGCAATATTGTGTTTTACGTCGTCAAGTAAGTGAGGAGTTATTACCTGGGTCAGTTACTAAAGTGCTTACAATCACTCCATAGCAAACCACAGTGATCCCTTTTATCCCGCTCCATCTAGTTTCATTACAGACTTAATTTTGGGATATGGACTGAGGAGACATTAAAATATTAACCTCTACATGAAATTAATCTCCTAACTGAAAAAATAAAGACAGTGGGTTTTGTAAAATCAGAGAGATATTGTGGTTAGAGAGAACCCAGAGTGAAGGTCATAAGTGACTTTACCGGCAGTGATCACTCATCTCCATGAGCAAACAGTAAACGTCTGGCAAGCTCACTGATGTAATTCTCAGAAACTCAAACTCAGAAGACATTCAGTGACAGCTGTTGTGTCCACAGAGCTGGAAAAGGTGTTTACATGACTCTGTATTTGATTCAGTTGTGTGTATTTCTCCTTAATGGAATGTTACCTTATTTGGATTATAGTTAAAGTAAAGAAGGTGCTTGTGTGAGTCATAACACTGCTGGAATACTTGCATGTTGGGTTAAACATCTGAATGCCACTATTACACGTTACTTAATCCAATGATAATGAGGAAAGTAATCCATATCTCCTCTCCCAGTGTAACTCTATTTCACATCATCAGAGAGTAGTCTCATTTGCCAGTAGAGTGATGGAATTTTCTGGAAAAGAAATACTGGTCACGTTGTCAGATCAGGCCTGGCCTATCAGACCTGGCTGATGGGGCTGAGTTGTTTTTGGTCTGACTGTAGAGTATACACTCAGCCCAATCTCCTAATGATTACAATTTCTATGGTTACTGGGTTTACCGTTCCACACATCTCTCCTATGGATATGCTTACACCAAGGCTTGGCTAAACGACCTTTAAATCATAAGGTGCTCAAGGAGAAATTGTATGATTTACAATTTTTTGGCACAACTGTTTCGTTGAATATAATGGGTCTCAATGCACCCATCAAACCGCATAATAAAAATCCGGCCAAGGCATAAAAAAAAAGAAAAGCATAGAAAGGCCAGATCAAACAGACGAGCGTGGTCACACTGTAAAAAATAACAGAATCCACCTTTGAGAACTGCAGCTTATCTAAATAAACAGAGCAACAGTATCAGTCAACACGGCAAAGAGACATGAAATGATTAAAGGCACATTTTCTGTGCTGTAAAACATACGATGTCTGACCTGATTACAATACTTCACTACCTAATTACACTGCTTGCGGTCATTACATACACGATTTTGTTAACCCAATGCCAGGAAATGATGGATGATATATTTAAAATGATTGTTTTACAAAGTGATAAATAATTGCCTGTCTGATGTGCTCTCAGCCATAATCCGTTTTTTTTTTGTTATTTATTTATTTTTTTTGCTGAAATGCTCTTTGAAAATTGACTCAACAAGGTGATATGGCATAATGAGCCAACCCACAAGCATTAGCTATGCGGTTTCCCAGAGGGCGAAGACCAGTGGAACTCTATTTAGCTTGTTTATCAACCTACTTTAATTAGTAAACAGCCTTCAAAGCGTTCAGTTAATGTCTCACTCATGATTACTTTTTTTTTTAAGGCTTTTCTGCTGCATACAAATCTTGTATGAACAGTTAAACTGCTGGAAACACATTTTACATTTTGTTTTTCCAAGACTGTTAAAGTGGAAATAATGTTTGTTGGAACTGTTCACCCCCCACCCCCCCCCCCCCCCCCAGTCATGGTGTCATGTGCAATCCAGCATCGTGTCAGTTAAAAGACAAACAAATTATAATGGGAAAAATAGATTATTTTTGGCAAGAAGACCTTACCTTTTGTGAATCTATTTGCACTGTTCCATGTAACATGGCCCTTGGATGCTGTCAAAGCTGTTCTGGAATGTTCTTTTCCTCCTTGTCATTTGCACTGATCTACCACAAGTTTAACTGGAAATTTGTTGGCCACAAAAAGTAATTCCACCTATTAAATACCACTCACAGCATGTGTGTCATTAGTAAGACCTGAATGATACTATTCAATTCGTAATGCACCTTACTAACTTACCAACCGATTGTGACAAGTTAAAAGAAGGAGTTGCACACATACACCTGATGTAAACAGGTTTTAATTACAAAGATATTTTTTTCCTTTTATATGCCTTCAGTCTGAGAGAATACTCCTCTGTGTAGTTCCTTATAGTTTGTGTAGTTCTATAATATATTCAAAACTAATTTGTTAGTAAGGACATTGTCTTCAGAGAAAAAAAACCATGCCTGCTTACATTTAGTTTTCCTTTAAAGTGTGTTCAGGTCAAAAAAATGTGTTGTCCAATAAGACAATATGACTCTGAAAACGCTTTGAATGTGTCTGCCATCTTGTGGTTAGGAGCAAATTACAAATAAACAGAGTAAACAGTTGCCTGGGCCTTTACTGACCAAGCTGGAGCTCAAATAGGAATTTCATGAGTTTTATCCACTGAGAATAACTGAGTCATATTATCACATGAAAACGACAAAAGTGGCATGAAATTTCCAATTCTAAGTCCCCTTGAGGACTTAACAGTACTCCATGGAGGACAAGCTGTTTTGTCTTTTCTTGGCCCTTTGGCCTTTTATTAACTTTCAAAAGATTCTTTTTTCAAAACTCCTTTGCAGTCCATGGAGAAACAAAGGTGAGTCCAAGAGAACATCCTTGATTCAGTCAAAGGTTTTATGGTGTAGAACTAATGAGTGCAGAAAGAGGTATTTGGACAAATCCCTGATGATTTACCCACAGCACAAGGACAGGAAAGCCTGCTGAATAGATTCACAGAGCCAAACGTCTGTGATTTTAAATAGACCTGGAGCTTGTTATACCAAGTTGGATATACAAGATTTTCATATTAACATTCTGACATCGTCAAACATTACTTTTCTTGTTAAGGTATTAAGCTCTTTTTTTTTTTTTTTTTTGGTTATTTCACAAAAGGCTATTTTCCACTGGACGCAAGAGCGGTATGGCTTTGGACGTGGCTTACAGAGCTGCCTACCTTTTTTCCCCCGCTTCCAAGTTTATGTTTTGGCTTGTGCAAGTGCCTTGGCAGCAGAAATGTGCAGATATGCCCATGTAAAACTATGTAAAAGCTTATTTCATTTTTTCACCTTGGTGAAGTCAGGCCAAAGCCAAGGGTGCGGGGATAAGACACTCTAGTCCCGCTCTCATTCAAAGTCAATTGCTTCCCCTTGAAATAGGTTTACTCTTTTATAGGCTTGCTGAAGTGTGCTATAATCCAGTGAATATTTTTCAGACAACTGTTCTTTAATAAATGTTTGATTTTATGTGTATTTTTGCTATTATTTGTTTGAAAAGCAATAGATAAACAGAGCTTTTTTTTTTGCCTGTTGTGGAATGTTCTTTCAAATAGCCCATGGGGATCAGCCTCAAAAGCTGCATAAAACACTGCAAACATGTGTGGAGAAAATGGGTTTAATGCTGTCTTTAACAGCAAAGACCATCACATTCAGATTAGATGCAGACTTTGAAATTACAGTAAATTTACGGTAAAGTTGCTGGCTTGAACACTCCATGACCTCCGTGGTCTAGAGCTTAAATAAATTTTGATTCCTCTTGCTGGATGTAGATTTACAAGGCAGTTAATAATTTTCATGTTTGCAAATAAAATGATAGATTTTTGAGAGTTCTTGTTCCTCGTTTCAATACTGACCACATAACAGCATGGCCCATGTTAAGTTCTGCTCTCAGTAGCAACAAAAAAATACTGATTCTGTATTTGATAAAGTATCATATTGCAACATAGTTTACATCACCTCAGTTAATCTCTGCTGGATTCAAAGTCTCCAGTCCACACATTATAGACTGAATCAAAACCCCCCTGTCTCCTAAACATTTGTGTGTATGTGTGTGTGTGTGTGTGTGTGTGTGAGCGTGCGTGTGTGTGTTTACTTATTGGGGTTGCTATTATATTAAAATTCATATTATGTAAAAACATCAACAACCCAATGTCTTTTGCATTTCAGTTTCTCTTTCTGTTCCTTGTTCTTTCGGTCTTCAGTGTGATTTCATGGTTTTGTCCACCGTACGATTTCAATTATATTCCTCATGCACAGCTACACAGATGTGGAATGCATTTTTCGGCCCAGGTGGAATAAATCAATAGACGTTTTCAAAATACATTGAGTGAATCCGCATTATTAAATTCAGACTGCCCTTGGGCAGTCTTTAAAGCCATTAAATATGAAGCTGTCTGATTTTGCAATAATATGACCTTGTCCTAACTGTTTTTTGGCCACTCTGTCTCTCCCTCTTGTTGTAGTTCTGTCTCCTACAAAACTGCAATGAATAAATTTTTAAACTAATGATATTATACAGTTCAAAACTGCAAACAGTAGCTTTAGTGAGAGCTTACCGGCCCAAACCATAGACATACCCACGACTGTTTGCAGTTTCCATGTAATCTTTCTGACCCAAACCGTAGACATATCCACAACTGTTTGCATTTGTCATGTATTTTTGAACAACCTGTCAACTCTGAACCTTCTGAGATCAGCTGTGACAGCCTGTCCGTTCACTAACGCTTTTATCCTCATTCAAATGATAAAACTAATTAAACTAATTTGGACAGGTGCAAACACTTCAGCTAAGAACTATGACTGATACAGGAACTAAAGCATTAGCTCTACTTGATTACCTTTTTAAATTCACCAAAGTGAAGCATATAATCCCCAAAGCTGTATCAGTTCGGTTCCTGAAAGCTTGTTCCAACATTCGTAATTTTTTTTTTCCCCTCCTGATTACACACACCGTAATAAATTTAAAGCACATAACTCAACAATCCTATTGTGATTTATTTCTATAATGCCCTGATTGTTTTTATAAAGAACTCTAACAGAGTAAATCATTGTGTATTAATTGAAAACAGATTTTTACACATGCTCTTTCAACTGGGTGATAAAACAGTCCTTGGCTGGAGGTAGTCTTTTCGATGTCCAAATAGGAAAATATGCAAGATGGAGCTGGAAAATACTCTGCGTTTACTGCTTCTTTCAGAACCCTTGCCGGAATTCTCTGTTACCGTTTAAGTCTGTCTGGGTTAAAATCTCCACATTGGGGACAAACCTTTCCAATCAAACTGGAGAGACGTTTTGTATTACTGTTTTGGATCACGACGTTTGGCCCACACGTTCTTTTAAAATGTCATTACATGCCTTGAAATACTTTATTTGGCATGCAAGTTCTGGTAATTACTTCCAGGACACACTGCCACTCATTTATCAAAGTCTAAAATTAGTTACTGGAGGACAGTGTTACTATCCATCACTGTCTAGCTGATAAGACATTTAAACAGAATGTGTGAACAGATTTTCATGTTTTTCATGGCTAGGACTGAATGGTGTGTATTCACTTATTTCATTTTTTTGGGGGGGGGGGGGGAGGGGGGGGTACCTTATTCCAGCAAATTTAGTGTCAACAGTCTGTGCATTTGTTTATAAGATTTCACAGAGCCTGTGCTTTATTTTCAAACGAAGGGTGGTGTTTTGTCTTTACAAACTACTTAGACGTGGAATGTTACCTTGCAACTCTCACTTCATTAACAATGAGTGTTTTTTTTTTCTTTACTTTTTGGACCTCAAACAGCGGGGATCAGGAAAAGGAGACCGATGCCTGAAGTGTTGCGATGAGAAATTTGGGATTGTCTACACTTCCTTGGCATACCTCTGTGTCAGCTGAAACGATCTAGGCCAACTTAATTAAGCAGACGGAGAAGGCGTAAAAAAAAAACAGCGACCTTAAAAGATTTCGGAAGTATTTTGACGGGGCATTAATTCGGGAGGTTACTTGAACGCCTCGGTCAGCTACAAAAGCAAACACATCAATCAGTGTTAATTAGCTTAACCCAGTTTGCTTCCCTTTGATTTAAACGGCTGCCTGATTGATTTTCAATGCTTCAGTTCCTCAAAGTCTAAAGTGCGGTACTGCGAGTATTTATAGAGCACCATGTGTTGAGTCAGCTTAGACACAGATATTTTTGATTATCATTCATAGTTCACCTGCCATAACCACCAACTGCTACCAGTCGGCCCAATAAAACTTTTGTTACTAACCTGGGTTCTTTAAAATGTGTGAGAGTACTCCTTCAAGAGTACTAGATGATACTCATATTTTTCAAAACATGGAATATTAATATAAATAATTTTTACCCAAAAACTTTATTTCCAGTTGAATTCCAATGCGTAACTAATAGGTCTTCTGTCAGAAGAAGCTCTCAGTTGTAACAATGTGCAGTGGGCCTCAGTGGACAGGTTCATCCAGAGAACTGCCCCTTTACCTAATTTATAACCACTGACTGCCCCCAGCTGCTCACATGGCTCCAGCCAAGACTATGCATGCCTAGCTGAATCAGAGGGAATTCAAAACCACTTAAACAATGAAACAGAACTTTTTTTTTTAAGCCAAAAATGGCAGTGTTTAAAATAAGGTTCTAGGCTTCAAGAAATGTACTGAACTTGTCTGGAAGCTAAAGCATCCCAAATCAAACCCTAATATTTAACATATTTCATAACAAAAGAAGAGACTACCTGTCATTGTAACTTGTAGTATGTGGGGTGTTTTCTCAAAGAAAAGGCCAACTTTGGATTCATTAGTACAGAGAGGGTGAAAGAAAGAAAGAAAGAAAGAAAGAAAGAAAGAAAGAAAGAAAGAAAGAGAAAGAAAGAGAGAAGTGAGATCAGTACAGTCTTTGTCTCTCTTTTTGTCATTTTGAGAGAGCAAACTGCCAGAAAGTTGTCAGATCTAACAGCCAGCGGAAATAATTCACAGCTTCATTGTGTGACTATTAAGGTCCACAACTGAAGGGCCTCTGTTTCAAAATATTTTGTCAGGCCTTCAGTGAGAGATGGGCAGCACTGTTTGGCACTATGTTTGAGGCCGACACAATGATTCATTGTGGGTGAGTATGACAAGGATGAGCATGAGTCTTTTTGAGGTTCTGAGAGTGTAGATATTAGCTGCGGCCCTCTGAAGTGTTCTCCTCTCAATTTGGTAGACAGCCTAAATTCACTCAAATGAACATGGCAGAAGAACAAAAGAAGATTATTTTACACCTGTGGCCCAAAACAAGACTGTTGTTCGAGTACATGCTCCTTTAAAAAACAATTTGCGTCAGAGGCATTACCTCAAAACACTGTGTCCAGACTTTGGTAATAATGGGTTGCCAAGAATACAAACTACAACAAATAAATGATCCCCTTTTGTCTGCCATGGTTACAGGGGGTTTGATCTCTACAGAAGCTATAATAACTTATAAAATCTGTTTGAAATCATGCAAAAGATGCAGTTTTTCATGCCATTTGTACTTTATGCTTTTTGAGCACTAATGCCTCCATACAGTCTATTTCTTCCATATGGTACATTTTGTGTTGGCCCTTTCATTCCCACTAAATTGGGAGTGTGCCTTCATCTCCCGATCTACATTTATATCAAATTAACAGTTATCCATTCTTGGAACCATCCCACTTCCCTACTTTAAGTCCTTAAACGATAACTCTGAAGCACAAACCCAAATAGCTGGCTCAGCCAGTGAGAGAGAAACAAATCCAACCAGGTGATTCTATTCACTGATTCCTTGGTTCTAGAACAAAAGAATCTTTGCCTCAGGTAATGGTTCCAAAATGATCATACTTAAGGCAAGGAAATACTGCAGTCTCTTTGAATCACACACACACAAACATACACACATACACACACACACACACACACACACACACGTACATACACTACATATTATACGCATGAATGCATATATTAAGTGCATACTGATAAAAGAAAAACAAAGAAACTACATTAGTGTCATAACTGTGTTTCTTACATATGCATTACAATAAATAGCTTATTTCTTCAACAATACATACTGAGGCAGAGTGCCACTAAGCACAGTGATAAAAAGGTGGCCCTTACCGACTTTATAAAAGTATCCTGGCCAACACGCTGTCTAAATTGCCCTCTGTTTCTCTCTTATATACAAACACAGTGGTTGCTGGCTCGAATAACGCACAACAGCTGTCAATTAAGATAGAATTGCATAAATCAATCCACATTTGAGCAGGGGCGTGTGCTTACTGCTCATAAGTGTGGAACTCCTGGAGACTCCAAAAAAAAAGAAAGGCTAATTAAGTACCTATTTATATTTGCTCTTGTATGGTTGTGACCCTCAAGAAAATATATCATCCAAAATTTTTTTAACCCACGAAACATCAGCTTGGCCTTTACTAGGAGATTTTAAGATGTAAAACCTATACAAAAAAAATCAGCTGTAAAGATCACTAGTTACTTTTTTTCCCATGCTATCTGCAGCCAGATTTTATGCTAAATGTAAATGGTGCATTTTTAGACAATGAAAAAGAGGTGTCCAAGACCAGATTACTAAAAGGAGAGGGGGATTAAGAGGGGCAAAGACTATCCAGCTGTTCAGGGTTTAAGTACTTCACTACCTCCTTTATACCATCTTCACAGCTTCTGCTCTTGGTAAATTCCTTTTGCTTATCCTCCTCCTCCTCTTTGAACTTCTTCCAAGTTTCTGTGTGTAACAAAGGAAGGAAAACAGACACAATCAAAAAGCCATCTTTTTGTTCGTTTGGTCCGGTACTCTAGGAGCCCAGGTTGTCAAGTATGTGGACAATCTTACTGAGAACGACCAGGCTCTCGACATCACTTTATGAAAAGGAAATTAAACAACATATCTTCAAATTATATGAGGGAGAAATTCAATTTCCTTTTCTTATTCCTCCATATCTAGAACTATGGAGGGCCCAAAGTGCCAAAATAGGACAAAGAGGGCCAAATTAACAACGCATGAATAAAAATAAAAATAGATGAAAGGGCCAAAAAAAAAAAAATTAAAAGAAAAGGTGTCAGTCCAAGAAGCTATAGACTGAATAAACAAGTGAAACAATTCATTACTTAATTAATATAAGCCACAAGTATGCATCTAGAAACAGACCTGCTAAAATTCTGAACTCCTTTTCAAATGTTTTTATTATTTTACATATTTATTCAAATTTCATTCATTTATTTTTGTTAACGAGTACTCTGGCTTCTCAATACAGAACTGTTAAGAACACCAAATGCTCAAGGCGCTCAGTAATCATTCTCACTTATCTCTAGGATCAGAGAGAAAGTATTCTCTGAGAAATGATTTACCCTTTGACAATTTCAAAATACAGTGCTCCAGTTTAAGAACTACAGATCATGTGTGGTTATATAATGGTTGAGAGAATACAAATGGCCTGACACACTGCTAATGTAGCAAGATGAGGCAATTAACACTTTCATTTAATATATAAAAAATGACTGCTCAGTCTGAGTCAGCCTTTACTATGCTGCGTAAGTTTACAGGATCAGTCTTAAGGAAGAAATTAATATAGTAATTAATTACATTTCAAGGGAAACAACAACTTTAGGCAGGAAATTTAAAAAAAACCCATTTATTATAGGTTTAACCATAGCTCTCTAAAAAGGAATAAGAAAAATATAGGAAATGTTATAGGTCTTACCCTCGTCTAGTGTAGTGAGTAGAATATAATTCTCAGGATTCTCCATGAGGTCTTTTTTCTGTATGTCTCCTGACTCCATCAGATGTAAAACTCCTATTAAGATGAAAGAGTTTATGTCCTTCTAATGGTAAAAAAATAATGTGCTGAAAATTTTAACGTGATTAAAGATCACATCTATTCAAACCGATGTGCACATAAAGTAATATTTTTTTGTGTGTTAACATAAAGCACTCTTTATCATTTTCCCTTTCGACTGTCCCCTCCTGCATAAATCCGGTGGTACTCCACAGTTCTGGGGAGGAAGACTAAATTAATATACATTTCAGAAACCTTTTATTGTAACCATGAACCCCACTCTGCTGTTTCTGCCTTTGGGGAAAGTAAAAAATAAAATGAGGCGAAAATCTAAAAATGCATAAAGTTTTTTTCCTTTTTATCCCTGTTCTCCTTATTTCATGAATCATATTCTCCATCCTTCTGTGTTCATTCCTATCATCATATTGGTAACAAACACTCAGTGGTGCTAAAGGGATCAGATTTTGTTTAAAGCCTCTAATAATAAAACATTACTTTCACAGCTAATTTACAATTTTAACATGCAAACTGGATCCACCATTACAATGAAGCAGAGAGTAAAAAAACGACACACTGACAAGCCAGCAAAATTGATAATTTGTTAAAATTAACAATATGATGAGGAGCAGAGATGCCCAATGGGGTTTGGACTTCGCACCCATTCATACAAAATGCAGTGGAATCTGGACAGGGAATGAGATTTTGGCGTGAACACGCTCATGTCAAAAAAGTTTATGGCCAATAGTATCACACTACATGTCCACAAGACCATTTTGCATGGCAATGAAAAATGTTTATGTTCCCACAAGACACTAAATCATTGACATGAATTAAGGATTGAATTCCCACTCTACAATAAAATGCTGGCCGCAAATTAAAGATCTCATTCCTAAACCCATGGAAACAGGATATGTAAAGCATGGCCATGAGATTGGTGCTTGTGACTGTCTCTACTGTACTTTGGCCACAATATAACTTTGATATCTCTTCTGGATTTCCACAGAAATACCTACAGGAGAGGAAAACGGGATGAGAGCCAGAGGGATTAGCCTCGGGCAAATAATTAATGTTAATGTTGGCCTAGCTAGACACAGATGTATACCACTTTCTTATCATTCGCCCACGAGCTTTAAGACTCGCAGTCATTACCTCCAACTGTCTTCCAAATCTGAAACTCGACTTTTGCTGCTCCTTGTCTTTCAATGGCAATCATTCTTACTTTATCTTCAGAGTGCTCTGTTGACGGTGGCTCAACTTTATAAACCAAGAGGCTGTTGTTGTCTTGTCCCAGGTAGCACTCTGTTCTGTTGCTCTCGGCTTTAAGCTCTGCGAGAGAGGGAAAAAAGAAAGACGAAGAAGGAAATCTGTCCATCAACAATACATTCGTCAGTAATGAGGATTCTGCTGAACTGGCTTTCATTAATGTTGTTGTGTTCTTTCTTTCCAGAGTTTCCTCTATATTCTTCAGCCCTACAAAGGATCAAGGGCATCAAGTTCTATTTGAAATTTTGAATGTTAAATTACTCACAAAATATGATATACTGCAGGGGAAATAGGGTTGGCTGTCTAACATGCAAACTAGTGGCCGCTGTGTAATGATTTGCAAATGTTTAACCTCCTGTCTGGAGCATATTCATCTGCTCAGTTCTTGGACTCAACACAAAACCTTGAGCTCCATAAACATGCACGTTTATTGAAAAGTGGGAAAGGAATAGCTTTAATATAAACCTACTTTGGAGCTGTCAGATCAAACCACACGGTGGCCACTAGCTGGAGAAAAAAAAATGTGCATAGGGGTGATTTGCACCAGGTCAACTATTCAGGGTGATCTACCTGTCAGTGACCAATTTTGATGGAGACAGTCCGAATAATGGCTCATTTGAACCTAATTTACCTCCTTCACAATATTACAAATGCAGACTCCTTCAGTTCATTTTTCGCTGCTGCTGGTGACATACAGCCCAAATCCAGTCCTGTAGGGCCAAAAGCCTGCTGCTTTTTGTTCTCACCTCTTAATTAGAGGCTGATATTCACCTGGAAAACAGGTGAGTGCACTCGTCAGCCAATCAGAGACCATATGTAGTTGGTTAATAAGAAAAGCAGCAGGAATTTGGCCTTCCAGGATTGGATTTAGACACTTTTGATATATAGTAAATCAACATTACACGTGAAAGCCTACAGAAGTTCAAAATAAAGGCTGAAATGAATTATAGATTTGACTCTAATTAAAATCAAGATGGCCGTCATACACATTTAAAATTCAACTGGTTTCTCTAGTTTGAAAAACAAAATAGTAAAAATGTTGGGCAATTTCTTCATTTTTCATTCTATTCCCAGTGAAAAATGTAGGGACAACCAAACCTGCAACCACAATGGGGATTATATAAAACTGACAGAGGGTCCCCAAGTCTTTGCTGAAGTTAGTTATAACTCTCATTTCGACTGAAGACTTTTAAATTTCCACTAATGTAGAAATATCTTGTGAGACGCCTAGAAATGTCTTCAAAGATGTGATGATGCCGATAAATACACACAACACTGAAACGAATCAAGTCTCCACACGCATTGTGGAAAGGAATAAATTCAAGCTGGTAAATTTATTAAGAAGACCGTGAAGGCCTGTACATTATGGGCAACTAGACAGACACCACTGAGTTGTACGAGATACCAAAATCAAGTCTAATAAGTGAAAACAGAATAGGCTGCACTTACAAATGAACAAAGGTATAAACACAAAGCGGACATTTTGACCCTTGCTGGTACTGATGGGCTAAAGGCGATCTCTTCAGAACATTAGAGGTAACTTGTTGCTGTTAACAAAAATTAATGAAATGAAACTTTGGGTGAAAACAACAACAACAACGACAACAACAACAAAAACAAAATCTGAGAGAATCAAAAACAAAATCTGAGAGAATCAAAACCCATTCACATGTTGATAAAAGGAATGATGCTACTGTTCTTAGACCAGCTGTGTTCTATCTGTTGGCAGCGAAAATACTACTACTCACAAATAGTTTCTGAGGTTAAACCCTAACAACCTAGAGTACAGATGGGTCTTGACGAGCTACAGCTCTGAAAAGAACTGCTCATTTTAAACACTGCGATAAATCTCAGCCTGTATCTCATTAAATTACAAAAATCATGCGCTTTAAGTTTATAAGGCCCCGACAAAGGGAGAAGTCTTCACTCAACTCTCAACTCATCAGCTAGCTGTGCAACTACATCCTAGAGAACTACAATAAATTTGTAATTAGATGTATAAATGTCGTTGAATTAGGCTTTAAATCAGAGCCGGTCCATTCATTTGCCTACGATGGCCACTTAAGACAACCGATACTGACCACTCAATTCTATACACTGTTAATCAGGTACCCTGGTGTACTGTATTCAAAATGTTGAAACGATGACACTTGCGGCATAGTGACACAATCTGGATTAAAGTAGTATTCAGGCTACATATTTGTGAGCCAGCCAATTCACTGGCCTCCTGGTGGTCCGCAAATCAGACGTTACCAAACACTGCCCCAGCAACTAATCAACTTAATATTTTTCTGTATTATTTTCGCAGTCAACACTGAGTAGAATGTAACGAATGTGGAGTAGGTCTGTGTTTGTATCTGTAGTGTGAGAGCAGCCCACGCTCCTGTCTGTCACCAAAAGCAACAAGTTCCGGAACTGACGGTGGTGATGAAGAGCAAAGCCGTAAACAAACGCACATATTATTTAATCTCTGACTGACTGGTAGCAAC
Organism: Chanos chanos; assembly: GCF_902362185.1. Taxonomy (NCBI): domain Eukaryota; kingdom Metazoa; phylum Chordata; class Actinopteri; order Gonorynchiformes; family Chanidae; genus Chanos; species Chanos chanos. Next base: position 31,756,362 of record NC_044502.1, read on the forward strand.
CAGTTCTTGAACTGGAAATACTGGCAAGGAACGCATCAGTGAACCAACAAGTTGAACAAACGAGATATACACACTTGCCACCTACTGGCCAGCAGTAACAGCTATTCAACTGTTCGGAAGCTGCGGTGAGGAACGAACCAGGGAAAAAATTGAGTAAGTGAGTTGTGTGAATGAATGAGTTGAATGACTGTGATAAACAAAAGAGCTGATCTGACATGACAAACAAACAAGTTTAATGAGTGAGCTGTACACATTTGCTACCTACTTTCCAGCAACAAAGCAACCAGGTCTTTCCTGAGCTCAAAGTTTCACAGTTACATCAGTTCTGTCTGCGACCCCCTAGTTAATATTGCAATTATGAATGGATTCTAAAGCAAAAAAAAGCTAAGGCCATCAGCTATGATATACAGTTACGATCTTTGATTGCATTACATTCTGTTATTATTATATTATTATGTTAAGAGTAACTAGTGTTATTTTTAATTCAAGTCTGTTGTATTTGTATAGCGCTTTTTACTGCAGACATAATGAACAAGCAGTTTTACGAGACTCTAGAGCAAAGACTCTCCATGGGGAAGCTTCATTTCCAGCATGAAATACCCCATATAAAAAAAAAAAAACTGCATTGACTTTTTAGCATCAGGAGTTTATATTCAGCTGATTAAAGACTCTGTGATAACTCCCTCACATGTTAGCTTTGTTTAGCAGAGAAATAAATCGCTTGATGAATATATAGTAGTAGTAGTTGATAATGTTAAATTAACGTTAAATTAAAATGTCCTAAATTTAAGATCAGTTGACTAAAAAAAAAAAAAAAAAAAAAGGAGAGCCCTAAGGGAGTTTTGGGGAAAATGAATAGTAAAGTTGCCCTGACTTGCTCCTCTTTCCTCTCCTCCCTCCCTCTCTCTGCCCCAACCCCTCTGGCTGGGTACTGTCCTGCTGCATCACATACGTGATTCATTCTTCACAGTTATACATTCCCCATTCCAACCATATGTTCTGTACAAAAACATGAAGCGAAATTCTAAACATGTCCTGAAAAACAAACGTGTTTGCATATCTAAGCAGGAATACAGGTATCTATACATGAGTGAGTGTGCTTACGTGCTTTCAGATGTTTTTGTCTTGGCTCCAATTCCATTTGTCCTCAGACATCCAAACCAGAGAGCTTTCATAGCAAAAGAGAGCCAAATGGTAATCTACAATGGAGCCACTTCCTCTCATCCCCCAGACGTGTGTCAGAAGGGCTTTTCCTTAGTAAACATGGCTTTGCACAAAATGTCAATACAGCATCTGAACACCACAACCTGGTGTTGATGTTTGGATTTTAAAACCACTTGGTTATATTAGGACATAATGACAGTATGCTTGAATGGCTTTGGCACAAAGCTCTGGCCACGGCCAAGTGTGACAGGACTAATGCCCAGGAATGCCACATAACATAGCCCCAGGCTGTGTGGCCTACGTGCCGAATGCTTTTGAGCTGATCGTCCAATTTACTGTTAACACAGGTAATGTTCTTGCTCTTCTAATATACACATCAGTGCAGTTACAGAACAGGAAGGATTGTTTTTATAATTTTGGCTGCTGAACCGTCAGATGACTGTTTGAATGCAGCTTAAGTCAGTCTACAAGCTAAATTAATCAGAAAGTGGGTGTAATGCCTGCTTACTGTGAGGTTTCTCTGGGCCATCTCAAACAATAGTGGAGCTTTTCCACCAGATACACAGACTGTACTTTACATATGTCCTCTCAAGTTCTGCTGTGTATAAACATTTTAATTTTTCATCTCAGAATGATTTGCCAAAGCATGTCATCATGTGCCTTTTGGCCTATTGTGGATTTTTTTTTTTCTTTTTCAAAATTGTTAGCGTATTTAATAAGAATGGGGGGTGATCTACATTTTTTGCTTGACACTGATTGCTGATTTTCTAGCAATAGGATTTTCTAGCAATGCCATTATCAGTACTGTGGATGGATGAACTGTTTCTAAATATCCGATAAAAAAAATTCGTACGGGCACGAAACATTGTGAAATTCTATCGAACTGATAGATGACTGGTTTATTTTACTGCAGCAAAAGACAAATGTGGCTCAGGTGGCGAGTGTCTATATCTCATTAGTTAAACGTGTTGTTTCAATGATTAGTCACTGATTTGTTCACAGTATCAGATTTATTAAGGTTGATCAAACAACTTGAAATATTGATCAGAAATTGGCCAACGGTGATCGGTGCCTGATCAGTCTGTCATAATAACCAAATTGCTTGCTTCCTGTCCATCTTGTTAGCCAACATTAGTTAACTCTGTCGCTCGCTGTGCTTGGCGGTACTACATGCGGCCATCCTCTACAGCAATGGCAGTGACAACATCACAGCTCACATGTCCTTAAAACTGTGTAGCTATACAACATAACTACATAAACACATATTTCTGCAGTTACTCATTATATTTGTGCTCATGGTACATTTTAAGAGAAATCAACGACTGCAGACGTTGCAGATGTATAAAGCATAGTTCACCTGTCTGTTCCTAAAATTAGCATGTGTGAAACTAATTTGTAAATACCTAGTTATTACAGAAACTCAGACTGTTGTGCTATAGGTTTGTATGCTGCTTTTAAAGCCTGCATGCACAGATTGCAGACTGTTAGTTTAATGACTGGACACGCTATACATATCTATGTTAAGGAATTTCCATTTTGTTACCTGGTATAATACTACCTGGACATATCTTACAGCACTTCCCCTCTACTTTCACCGGGTGCTGACAAGGATACTCGCTGGGACATTTGATGCGCCGACACTCCTGTAGCCCGTCTCTGCAGGTGCAGAAGATGCACTCCAGAACTTTGCCCAGAACTGGGTGCCACACGTCGCCGTGAGAATAGGTCCTACCACCATACAGACAAGCTGTGAGAGAAGAACACTGTTATTTTAACCTAAAAGTCCTTGCTTATAGCCAGAAATTAATTCAATTAAATTGACAAACTAATTAAAAAGCCCTGGGGAAGCTAGCTATCATTGTCACTGCTACTGTAAAACTGATGCATATATATAAGCAAATTAAATGAGTAACACACTATATGTGGGGCTTATATTTCCATAGTTCAGTTCAGCCCTCACCTCTTTGGTGTTTACGCTGCAAAAGAATCTTCACTGTAGTCTCTGCAGCTCCATTGAGGTGAAGCGTCTGTAGATTCAAACTTCGCGATGAGCCCCTCATAGTAGACGGTGTTGCACGGACTGGCCGTCCCCTTAGCTGCTCTCCAGCACAGTGGTCCAGAGAATGCCTCTTTATGAGGGTAAACGTACAGTCAGTCAGATGGGGTTGATTTGTGTGTTATGTGATCTTACAGAACCCTAAGAAGACTAGAAAAAATTATTTCCTGAATTTGATTGGCAGTAGATGCATATGGAACAGCACATACTGAAGAATACAATTACTCTTTGGAACAGTTCAGCAAAGCTGTATATCTTATGCATTACCTACAATGACAAGGGTACTAAAAATGATCATGCATCATCTTTCTTAAAAAAATAAAATATTCAATCAATAAAAAAGTACTTACAACCCCTCGGTTTAACTGTTGTCCTCCATCCCCAAGCGATGCCAAGTTTAAATCAATGGAACCTTCTGGCAATTGAAAGAACATGAATCAAAAGGTCTTTTGCAGTAATGCGCTAGTTGATCTGAATGATTTGGCCATTAACAATAACATGGAAAATCACCTCTACATGCCAAGCAGCAAGTGTCTGGAACGGAAACTGGTGAAGAGCACGTAATCTTCTGACAGGTTTTCAAGGCACAGAAAATGTTTCCGTTCTTGAAAAAGAAGTGAGGGGAGAAGTGAAAGGCATAATATGTAAAATGCTTTTAAAACACTGTACAAGCACAACTAAAGTGTGTGAGTATAACTCACAGAGCAAGTGCACATCACACACTGATTTTCTTGTCTGGATGGGAAGAGCTCGTGGTTGGCAAAGGTCTCCCCTGTTTGGTATATGCTCCCATTATATTTACACGTCTTCACTGGCGCCCTCAAACCAGCGGGGGTTCTGTACTCATCTGAAGATGAGAGAAAAGTATACTGTACCCCATAAATATTCAAGCAAATGAATAGTATTCTGGAGATAAAACTGTGATCACATCTGGTTAAACCCTCTCTTTAAAACACTGTGCGAAACAGGGCAATCAGAAGTTGTAAGCACAGGAGCAAATCTGTCGAAAGTTTCAGCAGCAGTGAAATAATGACAGGATATCTTAAAGTTAGTAATAGCAGTTAATAAACAGCCAGATCTTTGGAAAGCCATCTCCTTCAACTTAGAGATCCTAATTGACTATTACAGTGCATGTTAGCAGAATACTGAATCTCAGTAACACAATCTCTCATGAAACATGCTGCTTTGCTAATTATGTCACGGTCTGAGAGTTTACCTGCACAACGAGGGCAGCACTGCTGCGAGTCTGTCACTGGATTTTCACATCGCAGCACTGGGCACTTTATGGTGTTACATTTCACATGACCTGACTAGGAAAAGTTACAAGGTTTACTTAAAAGAAGATGTCATAATCTCGCTAACATGGAGGCAGTCGGACCGAGAGGCTACTGACGCTCACAGTAAAGGGCCTGATAAATAGCCAAACTTTATAAAGTCAGCTATGAAAATAAAGAATATCGATAAAACTCTTCAAATGTCACTTTGTAAAACTAGTGGTTCTGAGACAAATTGTTAATGTGAAATAAAACTGTTCATTCTGCCAAGAAGATATAAAAAGCCTCAGTTTGAGTTTAAGAGTTCCCTGTGCGCCATGACTGTCAACATTTGTCAGCTGAAGTAGCCTAGTTGAACTCAAACGTACTTCAGTGCAAGCGCAGCGCATGCAGAACATGAATCCAAAAGGTTCCAAATAGGGATGCCAGCTATCTCCTGGACTGTATGTCTTCTCTTTGAAAGTACAGAGTACGCCAGACACTGCATAAAAGACATTAGATTGAAGAAAAAAAAAATTCACAAGCAGGAACATTTCCCCCACCTCCAGATTCGCTCATGTGCCTCAATGAAATTAGATTTAACACCATGTGAACTGGAATTTTTATCTTAAGAAAACTTGAGTAATCAATACACTTATGTAAAAATTTAACTCTTCGTGGATTACATAGTAATGAAACACTTCTACTGCCGTATTTAATGCATTTATAACACATATGGTGAGTTTACAGTTCAAAGCGGTACTAAACACGTAGTGAATAACCACACAGAGACACACAGTGTGTTTCTGCAGCATCCATCGATAATATATAATGTCTCGATATAGAATGTACGAAACGAAAATCCCCAGCAATTACCCATGCAAATTTCTTATTATATATCATTTCACTTACTTTTCCGTGCTCTTACCCCTTCCGTTTCACAGCTGACGAACCATCGTATGATGAAAAAAATGAAAACGTGTCTGAAATAGTGCATTATGGTCTCATATACAAAAAAGTCAGGATAACAGTTCTCCAAATATTTGCCTGTTGCGGGGTACCCTAACTTCAACAGCGTCCCACAAACCAATGCGAAACGCAACATGAAGTCCTTGAATTTTATCCAATGCGCCACCTACAGGAAAACTTTAAATCCTTTTTACTTATTAAAAAAAAAAATTGAAGGAAAAACGAACGATTTTCACAGCATATTCTCTTCATCAGTGCGTGATACATATATGCAAATGCATTTACATTTGGATTTTATAAGTGGCATTATAATGCTGTGGATGTGAGAGAGGTATTACGAAAAAGCAAGTTTGCTCTCTGCACACCAGTTTGTCACAAGTGTGCTCACTAAACGTTGAAACTGAAAAAACATTTGAGCAAACTCTTCCCGCGACGAGAGGTCACTAATGCTGCCCACAGTGCTGGTTGGAACTCGTAAGAGTTAAATAATTAAATAAATTACATTAAATAAATTACAATTTTGACATAAATTCTTGTTTCTTTAGTTCAACTTTATTCAAACACATTCAAACTACTAAACATACTGACTTTTCCCAATATACTTAAATATATTTCATTAGTGAACTGGTTTTATTAAGGCTGTAGCTTTAATGGAAATCCATTTCAGGATTTCAATTTTCCATTAACTTTTTTTCAAATGAAAGATGGATAAGCAATTTGCACGCCGTTTATTTTGATTTTTGGTCTGTGGTCATCTCGGTCTCTATTTGGGTGGCATGTTCCACTGTTTTTGAATAAACCATTTTGTATTTATTCTTCATGTCTAAGAGTAAGTTCATTGCCTCTTCATATTCTTTCTTGCACACAGCTTTGCGTTTCAGAACTTTGTCTGGAAGGAGAGACAAACACAACAATTTTGTGAGACACTGGTTTGTGTAATGATACATCCTGAAGGAAACAGCTTAATGTTGTCTGCGACAATTTATGGAGTCTGATATGCGATGTTTTTAGTAAAGAAGATATGATGGAAGCCCTTAAAACCCTCCATGGATCACGCTCTCAGTTCGGCACACCACAGGCTAACAAGTGATCTGTTAAGAGATGAGATAATGATGGAACAGCTGCAGTGCCTAAAAGAGCACCTCTCGATAAACAAACACTAATCCACACACACTTCCCACACTTTCCCGCCAGATACCACTTCAGACGGCTGCAAACAGTTTCTGACGACGGAATTCGGAATTACTGGGTAGTAATGCGGGAAATTTAGACAATATTTATTAAAAGTGAAATTTATGTAATATTCATTTAGTCAGAGGAACAATGTAACGTTCAGTAGTTGAAAGAAACAGTTCTTCTCTTAATTTCTTCTCTGTTTCTTGAGAGTGATCTGAGATTCCCAACTGTTCATGATAAGGAAGTGTTTCCCTGACGGTTCTGCAATGGCAGTCAAAGCTCTTTACACACCACTGAGCCAGTATTGTGGGAAAATATCATTTCTCAATCACATGACAAAACTTTACAATTACCAGATTCAATATTATTTAGATTTAGATATGTTACCCTACACTACTGAACTTTACCTTTGTTTGAACCCATAAGAAACCCTAACAAATCTAGCTGGTAGATGTAGTATAGCTTTAATAGGACAAACAGACTTAAAACAGTTTTTCCAATTTAAACCTGGTACTGATATTTGATTAAACTTATTAAAAGCTGATAAGTTACTGCAAAGTAAGGACTCCATGTGAAAATACTATGTGAAGATTGTGTGAAGAGAATTAAGACAAGACATTCAAAGCATTTCTTGAATGCAAGCTTCAGACATGGCCCGTTCTGTGTGTGCGTGTGGAACATTACCATTACCATACTAAATCCTGTGATATAACAAAGAGGTAAGCCATACCTAAAGAAACTTCATGTACTGTTTTCCTTTCCTTCATTTTGGTCAGCATTTCCTCAGCTTTCTCTCCTTTCAGCCTTCTTGGTTTCACAGCTGGTAGGTTTCCAGTCTATCAATAAAAGGAAAAACTGCTTTAATTTGGGTGAACTCCCTGAACTCAAATCAGGAATACAGTGCTATTATGTTGTTTTGTGAAAGAATGACTGACAATTTTTCACCTTTTTCTCCTTTTCTACGTATGACTGCTGAAAGTGATCGACTTTGGAATCTTTATACACAAGGAGATTTTTGAGAGCTTGTTCCAAAGCTCTAACTGTATGTTGAATCCCTGTCAAAAATATTAAAATATTTTGACATAACAATTTTAGCACTACATTTTTGAACATGATAAAATATTTCCACGTCCCTCCCCAAACATGATGAGCTCTTACCTACGGGAATCAAAATATCAGGATTTTTTGCATCTAACAGAACTTCATAATCTTCAAACTTCTCTGGATAGACATTTGTCTCCAGGTTCACTGTTTTTCCAGGTGTTTCTGTTTTCTCAGATTTTACATGGTCCTCTGATTCATTTAGACCATTTACCTGGAAACAATTAAATAAAACAATGGGTACAAGTCTTAAATTCTTTAATTAATTCTTTATTAGGACCTTGTGCAGGAACTCAGTGGTTATCTAAATCCAAGCTTCAGGATGTGTAAAATGTGTGTAGGTGCAGGTGTAATGAAATTACCTCAGTCATAAAAAATGACTTCTCGGTTTCGTAGGTCTCGGTAAGGTTGTGTGTATTTGTTCCATAAGGCGTATCAAATTCTTGAGTATTTACTGTCCTTTTTTTTTCTTCAAAGCTGGTTTGTGAGAAAAAGTCCAAAACATCATGTGGCTGGCACTCCAATGGCAGGGGACTCATTTCTTCAACATTTCTCTCCAAACATGGCTTTTGTTCATTCAAGGGTAAAGCGTGAAGAGTTTGAAAGTCCCATGGTACTTTTGACACCTTTGAAATTTTAGTTTCAACCTGAGAAAAAACAGGGAACAAAAATGTTCTATAAATGTAATGTAATCTAAACTGATTTTCACAAAGCCATATTTTAAGAGCATTCAGAGATACAATGTGGCTATGCCACCTTCCATCTTGGATTGACACCGAGCATGACGGGTGGTTTCACAGGTTCTGCTGTCTTGCTGCGTTTCAATTTAATACCCAAATTGTCTTGAAGAAAATAGGTCAACATCGGTGGGTCACCTGTGCCAAGAAATAACAAACAGAAAACACCTATAATAATAAACCATAAAGATCCTATACACAAATAAGACAAATATACATATGGAATATCCAGTTTATAATAGAGAGATAGAATGTGTAAAAAGGGAGGTGGGCAGTCTAATGTCAGGTCTATGAGATTACAGTCCTGGTGACAGAAGGGGAACCTACCGCTCCTCTGTGTTGTCAGAGGATTAGAGTGAATCACAAGCTCATCCAGCATTGGGAACATCGCCACAGCCATCAAGGCTTCTTCTTCAGCAATCTAGCGAAAAGGAAAAAACAAAACAACAACAACAACAACAAAAACCAAATAAAGACAACTGTTGTTTACCTATGGTAAAATATCAAAGATAACCCCTGAAAATGAACATACCTCATTGTCGGCAAGATTCAGGAAACGAAGCTCTGGGAACGGCACACAGAAATCGTCTGACCACTCGCCTCTGTCCTTTGTATCAGAATATGGTGTGAGTTTTTTAAGATACACGTCATCTTCCTGTAGTAACAAAAATGTGTCAAAACAATGGTAACAGAAAGTTGACCAGGGATAACTCAAAGGAAGTGATTAATAACACCTGTGCCCAAGCATACGTCTAGTCACATGAGGTGCTGAGTTCACAACCAAGTCCTCATAAGATCAGTGACTTGAAGTCACTCCTATTAAACCATACAGCAAACCAGCTTTGACTGTGCATCCTAAAAAAATGTACTGTTCTGTCCTCTCAACATGTGACATTAGTATGAACACACAAAACAGACCGTTGTTACTGTACATAAAGAAATCAATGGCGTCACAAAGCAGAATATAGCTACAGAAAAAGGCAACGCTACATCTTTGAGTTTTTATTTTCTCGCATACAAGCCATTTTTCCCAACACAATATGGTGAATATGGTTTAGATTAACATTTTCAATCAGTGGTATTTCAGTACAGATGTATTGATTACTGAAAGACTCCTCATAGCTGATGTAAGCTGCGTGGGACTAGAGATACTACAATCCAAAAAATTTTTATACAAATTTAATGAACATGATCTTAAGCTGTTACGTGTTTAAAAGCGGGAGAGGGTGCGCCCAAAAAACACACTTTTTAAGAGCGATTTTAATAGATTTTATTTATACAATATGGGACAAAAATATGCCAGCAGCAGGCAACATATGGTTCCTTTGTTCTTTTGTAGGCTAAACATTATTCCTGAAACTGGAAACTTCAGTTACTGCAATAACAGAATGATGAGCATAACAGATCCAAATTCAAGTTTCTTTGTTTGAAAAATGCAACTAAAGGTCAGATGTTCCTTGCTGCGTGTAAAAGGCTGCTCTAAAAATGTTAAATTTGAATTATGAATCCAAAAAGCTTAAGCTCAAATATATAAAATAAGGTGCAGGTGGTGTAGGAGGGATCCCGTTTCTCTTAAGTTTACTATATCTCTTTTCAAATACAAATTATGAGACAGTACAGACTCATGCCCGTTTTTTGAAAATGCTGGAAACCTCAGTGTCATGCAGGCGAACCAAATGCCCATTAGACTTAACCCTATGTTTTATTGTTCTATATCTATTATATATATATATTTTATTTTTATAGATTACATACATTACACTGGGGGAGGAGGATCAACAGTGTGTATGTGTGTGTGTGTGTGTGTGTGTTCAACAACTCTGTGAATAGCTACAGCTAGCAATACGATCTAGCAACAAAGCAAATTCAGTAATACATTTACGATATAAATCCTCTCCCCCTAATTGCTGGGGTTAAGCTGAAATGGCCTGGGTGGCCCGACAGCCAAGACTTAGTCATGCCTCTGTCTGCAATTATGAAAATTCATATCCACATCAGAGCTTACCTGTTTAGTGCTTTGGACAGACACCAGCTGTTGGTCCTGTGGAGAACCATGGTTGGCTGCATAAAACAGAAAAGAATTAAATACCTCCAGGGATGAGTATTTTCTTTCTTTCTTTTTTTTTTTAACATGAATAAGACTAACCATTCCTCCTGATGACTTCTTTTGGTGTCTTCAGCGTCTCTGAGGCGAAGGTTCTTTCATTATGCTCTTCACCAGAGGTCTGGACCTTCTGTGAGAGTCCCAGTTCTATAAATGGGACCTCAGAGATGCAGTTTTGCTGCAAGTTTAAATGCTGGAGACTACAACACAAGAAATGCAAATGAAGTTCAGAACACACTCCCTTGAGCAATCCCATAACAGTGCTTATAACTAATGTTAGGGGATAATAGTCCACACTTGCCTCCTTAGACCGGCAAGGCTAAGAAAAACACCAGGGGATGATAATCTGTTGTCATCAAGCATTAGCACTTCAAGGCTTTGAAACAGCAAGCAATCCGGCGGTGCCCTGTTGATTAGAGCCTTTGATTTAAACAACACTACCGTTACAGAAACATAATAAGCGTGTTTGCCAGTGGCACTGTCTCCAAAAAGGAAGATCAGGAGCCTGCCAAAGGCTGATGTAATGTATAAGCACCCCTAATTAGCAGCTGTTACTGCAAAATTATGCCATTATTAAGTTCAATGCGATTTTATGTACAAAGGCATTCCCTTTGTAGTATTGGCTAAACCCTGGCTTTCTTTTCCTTACTGCAAAAACCCGTGACCTTTCCTTTTTTATTTAAACCATTTAAACCATAAACTTTCATGTTAAGATGGAGCTTGGGTCACTCTCAAAGAGAACTAATTTAAACTTTGCTCATAATACATTGGGACATCCAAAGTTAGGCTAAGCGTGCCTGCTACCGAGCAGGTTTCTTAAGTCAGATTTGAAGCTGTGGTAATTCAAGGGGATATCAATCAACATCCCTTCATGAAACTGGATTTCCAGGTAAGTTACCTGAATAAGACTAAATTTCGCAGAGTATATCTGTTCCTCTTCTTCATGAAGTACTTCCCCCAGGTGTGTTAAATTAAGCATGGAACAATCCATCAAGAGGGTAGATCCCCAGGAGGGGGCCTGGCTACTGCTGGTGTACATTAACCTGCATTGACCCCCCCCCCCCCCCTCCCAACCTCAAATGGCCTGCAATAACACACCACCCACTGTGCTCCACACAACTTTATTGGGCACCAGCTGGCAATGGCACATGCCAGTGTATACACCATGATTCCATTTTGAAAAGCAGTGGTGTTTTACAACCATTTCATAAAACTGATATTGTCTCAATAAGAGCAATCGCTTTCATTTTACCTCGTGGCTAATTTGTGATTGTTTTTCTGTTTGATGTATTATTAACGGGAAGAGAAACAAACAGTCTTTAACAGTGTTGGTAAGTATAAAAAGAAACAATATTTACATCTCATCAGGACCGGCCTGAGGTGCAGCCATATTGGGAGGAAGAGCGTACAATTCATTTCCCGTGAGGTGCAGCACTTTTAGTGAAGGAAGAAGACCAACTGACAACAGAGCTTCATTTGATATGTTGTTGTAGGATAAATCCAACACCTGTAAGTGATAAAAGATTTAATGGGTTATTAACTGGTGGTTTAGGGGCACGTTCCGCAGAAAATAAGAAAAACAGCGTCACCTCCGACTCAGATTTGGTTTCCTTGGGGATGCAAGATAAAAGTCAGACAAGCTCTTTGTTCTTTATCACTCTGTATTGCAGCTACTCAACCTGCATCAGTCTTGTATCAGTCTAACAACACTTTTGCCTTTTTGTGGATTTAATTTCACGGTCCTTGACCTGCATGTTCCCAGTCACACTCAGACAGCTGACAAGTGACAGTTAACACTTGTTTTCTCTTTTCTTATCACTATTCGTAATTGGTTTTGTTTAAATCGTTTAATATTGTTACAAATATTTCACTTGTTTTCAGAGTTATGTCTTGGTATCACCTGGATATTGCCTGAACTCAGCAGATTACACTCCTTTAGGACCTTTCTGAACGATGTCAAATCTGATCATTTATCTAAATTTATTATTACACCTGTGATTTAATAATAACAGTAATTTTACTAACAGTTAGAGAGAACTATTCCCACACTGGTTACATAACAAATGTATGCGTTTAAAATTAGAATGTGAAAATTTTCACATATATTTCATATGTGTGTATTTATGTATTTCACAGATTGAAAACTTCATAAATGGAGGTTTACCTCTAACTGAAGAAGGTCTCCAGCATGGACGTCTAAAGAATGGAGGCGGTTGAGAGACAGGTCCAGCTCTCTCAATGCTGGAAACCTCTTAAAAGGCTCTGGAAACATGAAACATGTCTAATACATATTATGAAACTGTAAAGTGAAGATACCAGTAAGCAAGCTAAAATTAAGATCTTCTCTTGCCGAACAGTTTATTGATTAACATTAACTATTATATCAGCTATTTAAATACTACCTAAGGTCAAATAATTGTCTGATGCATTGATGTAGACAACATTGCCAAACTGCTCCAGATCCTCCAGCTTAGCCTGAGAAAAGAGAGCAATAAGATGGCAAACTAGAAATCAGATTAATGAAGCTTCAGTGTCTAGTTTTTTTTTTTGACAAGACGCAAAAAAAGAATTTAAATCACATAACCTACATACTTTGGATATTTCTAGGGGGTAATTAAGGTCAAATCTATCATGCACCGGTTGTTCTTGTCTTGAAGCATTATAAAATCACAATTTTGATGACAGTTCAGCATCAGAAGGATTTTGGTGTATAAAATGGAACTTAAACTATAAGAAAGGTTTTGTGTGTCGGTGCAAGGAACCTACTGAGGACAACCTTCTCTCACTGATGTCAATGGAGCACAGATCAGAAGGCTTGTCTACGCAATGCAAAGATATCTGTAATGCAGAGTGACAGAATTTTGAGTTGTATGAAAAATAAAGAAGAGAGATCAAAAATGTTCGACAACGTTATGACACACTCTCCTCTTCCCAGTAAGGTAGCATTTCTAACTTACACACACCACATAAGTTACATAATTCAAAAGAAGACGAGACTTTTAGTCTTACCAAGAAGGGTCCATCTAATATGTTACCAGTGATCTCTGATTTCCTGTCGGATTTGCTTTTTTCACAATCGGATTGAACAGTTGGTCTTGCGCAACGACGTCTCCCTGATTTTTTACTCCGCAATTTCCTGTACTTCTCCTCCATTACTTTTCCGCGGGCAACTAGCCAGTGTCCAGCGGCTTCAAGACACAGAGAAATACTGAATTAGGCTATATCGCTCAGTTTAATTAATATAGGCGTGTTAACTGATGCTATGAGACCATTAGATCGTAATTTTAACATTAGGAACAATAACAAAATTTCTACCTTCTTTTCTCTGATGAAGAAGTGGTCGGATTGGGAAACAATCTGTAGGATAACTTGCCCCATTGTCTAATTTGTAGAGTGTCGATTCGGCCATGTAACTTACTCAAACAGCGGGACATATCAAACATCAGCGAGATATCTATACAGACCAAATGTGTACAAGGTTTCCTAGCGACAAATGCGAAGAGCCTTTCGGGAGTTGTAGTCTGACATATAATCTGTCATCGTTTTTCGAAAACCTTTGGTCAGGCGATTTAACGAATTCAGTGCCAGTGCACGAGTGGCTGATGTCCTTCTTGTAATTTTTGTTGCTGTTCCAGGGTGAGGTGCGTTAATTAGTCGTTAACTTGAGTACGCTTAAAGGTAAAATCCGGTTGTAAATCTACGTCCGATTTAAAACTACATTTCCCAGCGCGTGCAAAACTCAAAAGTACGTGTCCATACGTCGTTTCTTCATTTGCCTATTTTGACTTCACCACCAGGATTCAATAGCTATTCCAAAGAGCATACAGGAATCTCTTTTGTAATTAACCCAAACGGTGCTTGCAAGGTAGTACTCTCGAAATTCATTCATTTTGCTCCTAACTGTGAGTGATGACACAGCTGTTCTTTGATCGTGGCATTTGTTTATCGTAACAGTGTTTTAAAGCTATTTGCAATGCGATGAAGTAGGCTATACACTTCTATAGAAGAGTGCCTTTTGAGTTATTCTTTATGCGGAGGATACGAAGCTATGGTAAAACTAAAACGATGAACCCGGTAAATTACTCAGAATCTTTTGAAAGTGTTATAAATAGACTGGCATCTGCTGGCAGTTTAGTCGCACAACACTCACTTTTGTACGAGACTGATTTAACACAATTTTTCCTCAACACATTAAATAACTGTAAATTAAACTGTGTTGCAGTGCTTGTGCACAATGTTTAAGAACAATCCCAGAGGAAAGTAAGCTGATCTATGCGTATAGAACTGTCCCACTCTGTGTTAATTTGTAGCCTATAAAGCAGTGCAAGCAACCTTTGGAAATTGTGTAACGAAAATAAACGTCACATGATAATACTTTAAAGCGATATGGTGCGGAGGCGCCGTGGTAGTCCTACTTTGAGCTTGGAGATACGTTTAGTTCACGTGCAGTTGAACTCAAGTCTGCAAGAAAACAAAGTCCGACTGTTCATGTTCTGAGTATCAAAAATGAATCCTGCGTTTCCGTTAGATAGGCTACACTTTGCAGCGGCAGAAATTACCGCTGCAAAATTATTGCCGCCACTGCTTCAGAATTTTATGAAATATGTCATAAAGTCGCAATTACACGACTCTCCAGAGAGCTTTTAATTTGAAACGTCGGATACAGGTGGAGACACGTGGCGACAATCGGTCGAGGCGAGAAGGAGAGAGAAAGAGGAGGAAAAGAAAGAGAGGAGAGTGACATTACAATAAAGAGTCACGTTAACGTCAGCGAACTCAGTGAATCATAAGATCGTTAACATTACTTCAATAAACGTCAGTAAAATAATTGCGAACCATGTTTAGATAAACTAAATATTAAAATATTCTTGATTGCATTTTCAGACAATGGCGTTGCCAGAAATGTATTTCGGCAAAAGTGAGCGGGCACGCCTATCACTTATGGTCCATCACTAGCTTACACAATGTTTATAACCTAATGCTGAACTGAATGACAGATCAGACACCCCGGTATCGCAACTGTAGCTACTCAGTAACCAAGCTAGTCCAATCTTTCGTTCTTTGTTTGCACCGAAACGGAATATGTAATAAACCACGAAATAGGTTACTGCCGCATTTTTATTCACCAAGCACAGTTTAATCAGAAGTAGCGTGAAACACATACTTTGTCACAACAAACGCACAGTATAATGCTGTCACAACTCTAACTATTCCAACTATTTAATGCAAATTAACGCGTAAACTTCGCATCAAATATTTTAAGTCGCATAAGAAATTTAAGGTTCAAGGTTTTGAAGGGAAAGAAATACCTCCTGGTTCTAAGATATGTTACGTTTGTGGTGGCTACTACAATATTTTAATGTTCTTACTGGTTGCCTGATCAAATATTTGTGATGTGAGAGAATTATCTAACTTTACTCATTCTCAAATGTAACCTTATTTACCTCTGGGCGACTTTCCCTCTCACAGGGTCTTTGAGCTCTTCTTTAAAATACAATACAAATTTAGTGGTCTCTGCCAGGCTGCAAACTTTGCCACTAAGGCATATATACAGTGCCCTCTGTAAGTAGTGGGTCAGGTATAATTTATGAATAAACAGATGTCAGTAAATATGTTCCAAAGTTTGTTTTGCAGTCAAGTTTCACTTTATTTCATATCATTATTATTCATATTATTATTTCATATATTTATATTTTTTAATTACCTATTGACATTCACTCCAAGCCCCCACCCCGCAGCTGAAAAAATCCCAGAGGAAACACTGGAATCATTTATGTATGTATGTATGTATTTAATCATTTATTTATTCTAGTATCTATTTATTTGTTTCTTTTGTAGGAAAAACATAAAAACATGGCCACTGAAATATCAAGGTTCTGCTCCCTGCACCAACCTGCAAAAACAACACTGTTCAAACAGGAGTCGAAAAATGGTGTGACATACAGAATCCCCGCGCTAATCTATATAGATCAGACGTTCTTAGCCTTTGCTGAAAAGCGCACCAGTCCATGTGACTCTGATGCAGACATTCTGGTAATGAGAAGGGGAACATTTCAGGATGGCTCTATTCAGGTGATTGTTCATTTATTTACTGCAGTAGGGTTATGACAAAGCGACATAATGTGGATACTGTATCATGTTTATCTAACATTACAGCTGTCATTACACTACATTGCTTCATTTTGTTTCCTTTCATGTACAATATGTTCTGCAATGACAGTAAAAACATCCTTATCCTTGTCCTTATTTTAGAGAACTGAGAGGTAGTTCACAAAGCAAAAGTCAGCAAGACTGAATTAATCAATTATCATTAAGCAGCTATCTAACATAAAAGTTAGATAATAATTTCGATGCTATTTTCTGAGCTCATTGCTAAAACATTGCTATGAAAATGAAATCACAATGATCAGAGTGAAGGATAAAAAAAAAATTCGTCAAAATTCAAATGGACAGCCAGTTAGGCAAAAAAAGGCAAAATCCACGTAAAGAAGACATTAAATAAATGATTGGGGACGCAGTTTTGAAGGTTAATGACAGATATGTATCGTTGCTCAGATAAGATGAAGCCTGAGGTAGTTGTAATTAAATGGCAATAGCTACCTGTCTTCTCATATTAGCGTCAGTGTCGTGCCAGCGCTATCTATAAGAAATTATGTCTCTTCCTCTTCTAACTCCTTCTGCAAAGAAACAGTTTAGCATGCTTAGCTTTTAGTTGCATACTCAAGCTTTGGCTCAGCTAAATACTCTTCTAATCCCTAGCATTTTATTTTAGTGGTCATCCACTGAGGAGTTAACTTCAGCTCAGCTATCAGGCCATCGCACAATGAATCCATGCCCAGTCTACGAAAATGCCTCCAAGACTCTCTTTCTGTTCTTTGTCTGCATTCCTGGCCACGTCTCAGAGCACCACCAGATTTGCACAGGTAAAAACCAAGCTCGGCTGTGTTATATCACCAGCAGCGATAAAGGCCTGACCTGGAGCCCATTAACTGACTTGACAAAGAGCGTGATTGGTGAAGAGATTACAAAGTGGGCCACTTTTGCAGTTGGACCAGGTCATGGTACGCAGATGATGAACGGAAGGTTGATCATCCCAGCGTATGCTTATTACATACATAAGCGTTGTCCGCTCGCTCGTTTCCCACTCTGTGTGAAGTCCCATGCCTTTGTGTTCTACAGTGATGATCATGGTAACACATGGCATTTTGGGGAGAAAGTTCAGGAAGAGTCTTGTGAATGCGAAATGGCTGAGATCATCGACTCTGAGGGAAGGAGTCACCTGTACTGCAACGCTCGTAGCACGAAAGGTCACCGAGTGGAAGCTTTTAGCAAAAACAGTGGAGTAGATTTTTGCAAATCTCATTTTGCTCAGAAGCTGGTGGAACCACGTCACGGTTGCCAAGGAAGCGTTTTAAGCTTTCCTGTGCAGAAATGGGGAGACAATGATCAAAGTGAGAGGTACAGAGTTTGCCCTACATCATCTGATTCATCAAACACGCAGACTTGGCTGCTGTACGTCCATCCCACTAACAAGAAGAAGAGAAGAGACCTTGGAGTTTACTTGAACAAGTCCCCTTTGCATACAACTGGTTGGGAACAACCTTGGATCATTCATCAAGGTCCCAGTGGATACTCAGATGTGGCTCAGGATGAGAAGGGACTCTTTGCTTGCCTTATGGAATGTGGAGTAGAGAGTGAGCTTGAAGAGATAGCCTTTGCTCATTTCCATTTTAATGACATGATGGAAGCTTTTTGATGAGGTTTAAAAGGCTGTATAGAAAGCTCTAATCCCAGTTAAATCTTAAAGCTGGATAGTATTTTCTTTTCTATTGAGACCACAAAAATATGAAATGGTCTGTCATGAACTGTCAAGTTGAAAAGGAACATTCCTCTCAGAAATATAGCTTGAATTGAGAAGAATGCAAGTAAGTCTATGAATCCAATGAAGCATGACAGTTACCTTAGTGACAGCAAAGCAAGAGAGGACAACATTACAAAGAGTGTGTGTTCAATTACATACATTTTTATTTTTTGTTGGACTCACATTGTGAGCTTTGAGAAAAATGACTTTACAAATTTATTTGAGTGTACCTCAGCAAGTCTATGAGTTCTCACTCGCTCACTCTCTAATGATCTAATGGGCATTGTGCTTGACATCTAAGCTGCTTAACCTAATTAGGGTCGCAGTGGGTTTAAGTTTAAGTTAAATTTCAGTACTGTGAACAGTGAATTTGTCCTCTGCATTTAACCCATCCAACACACCAGTAGTAAACACACACCAGACACAGGAGCAGTGGGCAGCCTTCCTTGGTGAGCGCCCGGGGAGCATTGGGGTTAAGTGCCTTGCTCAAGGGCACACAGCCGTGGATGTTGGGCCTGGGAATTGAACCGGCAACCCTCCAGTCACAGGCCCAGTTCTCTAACCTTTAGACCACGGCTGGAGTCTGGAGCCTACCTGAGGCTATCCCAGCATTCACTGGGCGAAAGGTGGGGAAACTCCCTGGACAGGTCACCAGTCCATCGCCGGGCAAGTCTATGAGTTTATCTTGGGAAATGCTCTTTGCATGAATGGCTCCTCCACCAGTGTCAGGTTAGAGTGCAATGTTCTGCTTCAAACAAAATTATTCAGGTTTAACCACTAATTGAATAATGGAGATTGGTTTACCAAAGGGGCCAAATCCATTGCAAATGAATACATAAAAAATCTTAGCTGCTACTGCTGGTGGATCTGTCAATCCACTCCCATACATGTATAGAGCCATCTGTAGCAGCTGATAGGACAGTCTTTGGTCGCCATGGATGCCACACATGAGTAGTAACCACCGTAGAGGTGTTATCAGTCTTTTCTTCACCCATCATGGTATGACCACAGTGTGCAAAAATGGGCTCAAACACCTGGAATTCTTTGGTCCAAGCATTGGTGTTATAGATCTGCACTGTTCCATCAAATCCTGTGAAGGAATAATTGTGGATTAACTCACACATTGACTTTGTTTAATGGATTTTTCTTGCTTGCTGATCTGCATAGTATTATCCACTTCAATTCAACATGCAAAAATTATCCTCTGTAATCTGACGAATTGTCATATCAAAGCTTGAATTCATGGCTTAGTAAGTTCATTAAAATTACTGAATTATTCATTCATTCAGAAATTTCAATTACCCATCATTAAAAGTTTATCAAAGGCACTGCAAATCAGAAATGCTTCTCACCTGACACAGCTATCGCACCATCAAATGCAGGAGCCCACGTCACGGTCATGGAGTCATTGCTGTGGGCATTGTGCTTGACATTAAGCTTGGCACAACTGATTATGCCAGCCAAGTCTCTGAAATCAGATATGACAACCTGACCAGACGAGGAGAGTCTTGCCACAGAGCAAGAGGTAGGGTCTGATGGGGACTGGTCCATCTTCAGTGCAAAACACCACTCCGAGCTGCTCTTCTCCTCTCTCAGGGTGTATCGATTGGTACTGGGATCTCGAGTGTCGCTAACATACAAAACGCCATTGCTTGCACAGATGAGAAATACGTTAGGGCTTAAAAACTGCAGCCCGCTGACAGCTTCAGATGAATCAGTTCCTATGAAAGAAACGAAAGTAAAAAGTTATATCTAGGTGCCCAGCTGCATCTTATTGGAGGGTACCTGTAAGTTTAAGGTTCGTATTTTCATTACCCACTGAGTGAAGGACTCTCCTTGATGTTAGGTCTGTCAGCTGAACGTTTTTGATCTGAGATCCATGGAGTATTGAAGGGTCCTCGGTCAAACCCGGAGCCATTTTACTGCCTCGGGCTGATGTGTCCACTGGGTCTATGAACCCCATCTTCTTAATTACATCTGTGCTTTCAAAATATGAAAATAACATCAATTCAAAATAAAATGTGTGCATTACATGATAATGTTCTAATTAT
This sequence comes from Chanos chanos, assembly GCF_902362185.1. NCBI lineage: Eukaryota > Metazoa > Chordata > Actinopteri > Gonorynchiformes > Chanidae > Chanos > Chanos chanos. Next base: position 31,776,834 of record NC_044502.1, read on the forward strand.
TTAATAAGCTTTATATCACTTGCGAGAGACTACAAGAGCACTCAGAAGAGTCAATTTCACATAATTACCCTGCAAGGTTTTCATTTATTAGTAGTCTCGAAACATCATTTAAACCTTCAAGTACACCAAATCAGGATGAAATGGCCAAGTTCAGGTGAGGTAAAAACACAGTGCATTCTTCTGCTAAGCAGATCCATTGGCATAAAAGATCAAACCATGCAAAGAATTTTCTTTGGTTCATTATATAATCTTTAGCAAATATACAAAGACACTAGGATTAACACATTATGACTGTACTTGCCAAAATTATGACTGAAAGAACAGCACAGGTTACTCACCACTGTCATCTCCTCCAATATCCCAGATGTTCAGTCTTGAGCTTAAATTTCCACTGGTAACTACATATCTGTCAGGAAGAGATAGTATCATTCCACACTGGCCAAATCATCTGCGTTAACATGGCACTACTCTACCTGTTATTACAATAAGTTTTAAATTGAGTACATGGAGTAAAGAATTGAGCTCTCTTTGCCCTCCACCCATATAATCCACAAGTGTCACGTAGCAAATTTTGTCACTTAATAATGTAGTAATGTAATAGTGAAGAGCAGACAATTACCTTGTTCCTGGAATATATTTCAGGCACTCAATTGGTTCTTCGGAAAAGCCTCCGTGGTCCACTTTAAAGTCGCGCTCTGGACAGAGACCCTACAAAACAAAGCAGGAAATGAGCATAAAAATAGCTAAACATACACTTAGAAGCCATAATATATTATTTTTAACGGTAGTTGCAATGACAGCTGAAGCAAAAGATTAATGTTCTGATGGAAAACTGACGAAAGTTATTTAAAGAGTCTTCGACATTCACCTCACAATTTCCAGCAAAGAGTTTAAGTGGTAAGATCAGCTCCAGGATTTCGTTCTTGACTGAGCCATAGCCCGCAACACAGATACCTGTAAACAAGAGAAACGGTAACATTGAAGTATTTATTTACTTACAAATGAAGGACATTGTTTGAAAATCTATGAAAACCTGTTATCTACTTTTCTCGCCCGTCCACTCAATTACTTTCGTGGAATGCTCAAGTTGAAATACATGGAGCGCCTCGTATCTGAAATGAGGATAGAGATATGATGACAACCTTGGTTGCAGCTAACTAGTTCAATATATTCAATACATTTGAGTGTATTCAGTGCAAGTGAATGGCAATTCACTTGGATGAACTGCACGCGACAAATGGACTACTCACGCGTTTATGGACTCGAAAAACCAGTCGTCCTCCTCATCCAGGGAAAGATCCATGGTTAAACTCCAGACATTAAGTTAGAAATTAGTAAATTAAACATAAAACATTATCATTCTTTTTTTCCGATTCGGAACCCTAAAATTTACTATTTACAATAAATTTGTGCACATAGCATCGTCCCTCTCTTTTACTTCAACTATGGCTTTTATTGTTAGTATGGAACCATAGTTAAGTGCATTACCGCCACCAACTGGAGTGGAGGACTAGATTGTGGCGTTCAGATAGCGAAGGTTTATCACGTCAAGTCGACACGAAAATGATAATATTGTTACATTACCGCAGAGAAAGGGAGGGAGAGGGAGGGAGGGAGAGAGAGAGAGAGAGAGAGAGAGAGAGAGAGAGAGAGAGAGAGAGACCCTGTGTTTGAATATTACTGATCAAACTAATCATCTGGTATATTAAATTATACTGTGCAGCTGGTGGACCTCGAGAACTGCAGGAGGCCCTAGGCTGTTTGAAAACCTTGGCTAAATCCCAGCAAGCTTTCAGAAGAACATATTCCATTGTTCCCAGATGTTCTTAATGTCCAAAACCCCCTGTGTTATGTTTCTGAGTCATATTTAATGTGTGAATTCCTCCTTCCTGCTGTCACCTCTGTGCCCTTTTTAAACTTGCTGTGTCTCATAAACGTCTTCCTCTGTGCTTCCTTTCCCATGTTTGTCACCCATTATTGTGAATATATTACCTGATTAGGACCATAACCTCTGCCTTTCTCAAGGGAACCTTTATGTTTAATCTTTTAAGAGTACATTTAGCTAAAACATCTGTTTATAGCTCTAATTGCCATGTATGCTATTTGAACAGTGCTTAGCCTAAGTCCAGAATGATGTTGTGTTTATGTCTTGAGACACTTGGCTAGAGAGTACTTTGAACCGCAAACGAGTCCTAACACATCATCACCTATGTTGGGCAAGCTTCTATTCACTTCCCAGCATGAAGAATAGTGATCAGTTCTGCTGTATATAGCAGTAAATGGTCTGATAGCTCCTTTGTGATGATGGGCTAAAATTCTGGGATGTTCATAGTAACCCCTATGGGTGTGTTAGGTCATAGGGGCTTTAGACCACAGGGAGCATAAATTAGCATTGGTATTTGGCATAATCTTTGATTTTTTCAACTTTAAATCAAGCTCCAGCAAGGGAATGGACTATGGAGGAGTAGCAGAGAGAGTCAAGGTTAGACCACATTCTAAAATCAGTAATCCAAACTCTTGGCTTGATCAATACACAACTGTTCTAAACTATTCAGCTTTTGACAGTGATGGTCCAAGCAGTTTTCTAAGGCAGCCTCCACTGCATGACTGTCGCTATGTTCACAGAGGTTTACCCAGTTAGGCAACGTAAGCTTGTGTACTGACATATGTCACAACCAATAAAGGCGTAATGAGGGCCTAGTAAAACCTTTCAACTGTTACAATTTTCAAGGCATAATATGGATCATCATTTATTGCTTAATTATGCAGGGCTTCATGTCTAAGAAGATCAGAGAGGATTGTACATTTGGGAATTTCTCCCTTTTAAATGGAGTCAGAATCAAGATGATGAAGAAATACACTGACTCCAAGACTTACCACAAGACATTTTAAAACGAGGAACAGATCTTAAAACAGTATGGAAAGCAAAGTCCTGGAACACAACAGTAAACTTTGCTTGGTAATGTGTACCATAAGAAAAGTCCTCACGGACACAGGGATATGTACATTCAGATCCATGTGAAAGATATGGCATGAACATCTAGTCTAGGTGATCAAAGCAAATCTTTCATCAGACAAATCCTTCGTGGAACAAAACACAGTGAGTATTGACTGGTAAGTTTTATGCTCTCTGTCAGGCCAGTTCTATCCCAAATAGTATCTGCTTCGTTCCATTTTTGTAGGGGATAGTGTTAATTATGTTACTCAATTAATTATTGTTTAATTTAACCGTTGTTCATTAAAGCAGCAATCAGTTAATTTGTTATATAAATTAATCTATAATAATTATTCATGTCACTCTTGAGTTGGGGCACAAATTAACTATGGTTTAAATGAGCAAATTGCACTGACAAGAATATAAGTTCAAATATATAATAATCATGATTTAATGCCAGTCATTAAAAAAGTTAAGACTTTATTGTGATGTAATATCTCACAGTGCGCCATAATATTGCTTATAGCTCTGATTTAATATTTCATAATTCTGACTTAATACCTCACAATTGTGACTTAATATCTTGCAAATTTGACATACTACAAATTATGCCAGAATTATGGCATGATAATTCACAACTATGAGTTAATATTTCAAAATATTAACATAAAATCTTGAAATTATATCATTGTCTCAGAATTCTGACTTAATATTTAACAGAGTATGGAATAGAGAATAGTTTAGTATTTCATAATTAACACTTTGTCTACTGTAATGACATTTTAATATCTAAAAATAACAGTTTAGTAGACACATCTATGTTATGTTTGCCACCAAGCTAATGTCCAATTAATGTTGTAGAGAATCCAGCTTCGCTAGATGGCACAAGAGATGTGTGAATAACTATGCTGTCATAGCAACCAGTAACATGTATATAAAATGCGCAAAATATAGTCAGTTCTGACTTCCTTACTGTAGGAGGTGAACAGTAAGGATTTATGGGTCAGTTCCTACTTCAGGGCTCTGAAGAAGCCATACGTAAACATCAATATATTGATGAACCAAAACTCCTTTAGTTGTAAAGCAATGGTTTCAATAAGTACAGGAACCTTTTAAAAAAAAAAAGTCATAAATGTGAGCTTTGTTGAAAAATGAGATTGAAAAGAGAGTGGTGAGTGGGGAAGTAAGTGGCAGGGGACAAAATGTTACAACTGATTAGCAGGTTGGGGCCTTTAGTTCACTTGTGAGGGCATCTGACTCTTGAGTCTGAGTGCAAAAAATAATTATTAATGCCACTGTTTGTTACAGATCATCATTATTACCCCTTAAATAATTCATGGTCCCCATTCAATTAAAGGGCCAAATTATGTAGATGAACACATATATTAGATGTGGAGGAATACATGTGGTCCTTCCAGTCAGTAGAGCGGGACAGTGAGACGAGAAACATGCAGATGTGGATAAAACACAAAGATGTCTCCCGATAATGATCAGAGACAATGATCAGAAAGAAAATATTACTGTGAATGCACTGATGAAGACAAACACAGACAAAACTCTGGTGAATATGGGGATAGTGTATACTACAAATTAACAGGCAGATTAGAAATAATAGTGTTATTAAAAGAAGGGAAGAAGTGATCCCAATCCCTTAAAAGTCTGTACTATGTAGCAGATTTGCACTAATTACAGATGGAAAGTGGCCATCAGTGGAGGAGCTAAGTTAACTTCCATGCCAAATGCTGAGGTTAGAGATATTTATGTTCCACTCGGTCGTGTACAAGTCTCCTGCTTCTAGGTCATGAGAAGGTTGGCTCCAAATCCTTTGATGTGTGGAGGCCTTTAATAGTGAATGGGGTCATCCAAGCCCAATGAGGATTGAAATCTGTGTATTGCCTCAGGCAATGAGCTTCTAAATGTTTGATTAAATTATACTAAGCTGTCTTAATGGTATTCCATTCCTTTGACACTCTTAATTGCATTCCTTGCATGCTGTTGCTTTACTGTTGTTACTTTCCAAGACAAAATAGTTGTGCATCACTGATATGACTTCAGTTAATGAGGAATTATTGGAATAACTATAATTTTTATGTGTGTGGACAGGTTCATGCATAAAAAAACCCCCCGATATAGCACGACACTATAAAATATGGCTACTCTTGCATATTTGTAGTGGCCTAATCATAGTAAGTGTAGCAGCTGACAGTATGGGGACAATTACATCAATCACTGTCTGTTTGTAATTAGCAGCAATTGTTTTATCAACATACATGACATGGGAAGTGTAATGCGATGATTGTCTCCCATATATCATGAAAGGAGGCCGTCTCTGTGCGATGACAGGAATACAAATGAGAAATCTTCCTCGGCTAACTGCTGACTCTGCCTCGTAGGTCTCTAGATTGCTGTAAAAACATAAGCAGATTTTCACAGGAGATGTAAGGATTCTTCTATAAAAGAGTTTGATCATTGATTACGGTTGTAGATCTGATCTACAACATGCTCGAGAGATTTTATGCTGATTTATGAGGCTGGTATGTAGGCATTGTCAAATAATTCAATTTATTGACTTAAAAAAAAGCTTGTCCAGTCAGAGAGATGGAGCGTTATACAAATAACTGGTTACTGGGATTTGGACGAGCCAGCGAGCTCACTGGCGCTTGCAATTGTGATGGTCCAAAGCCTCATGTAAACAGATTGGTAGGGGGTTTGCTCCATTGTGCAGACTGAATAACAGAGGTGCAGTGATTGAACGATAGCCCAGAAAACAAAACAAGGCATTAGAAAACGGCACATGTTTTCAGATAAACACTCCTGCCTTTAGCGTCTGCTGTACCAGACAGATGACACATCCTTCTACCAAATAGAATACATGTCCATCGAAATTTTCAAATAAGATGACAAAATACACTAAATAATTGGATAAATTTGTTGCAGAGGAACAAACACATTGTAAAAATCATTGTGTGTGTTGACTTATAATGCTATTCAATTGCTTTGAAAATGCTTAATTTAATTCTATTTATTTCACTTTATTACATCAGTTTATGTGGAAATAAGAGCTCGGTCAAACATAGTTTCTCCTTCTTTCTTCCCTGTTTATATTGTGTTTATTACTTGAATGTGATCCTACAATTTTTGCTCTACGTATAGTGATTTGCATTACATATACATTCAGAAATAGTGCCGTTTGTTGTTTTCCTCTTTGACTTTAGTATTTTTAAAAGAAATTACTCATGGTGGTAAAATAAACATGGGCATAGACTGTAGTACTTCATTCACAAAACCATCTCTAACCCTTCCACTGGAGTTATCTGGGTCACTTGACCATGTTATTGTCCGGTGGCTGTACAATGCAGGGCAGGGCATGCTGTATTTAAACTGGAGCACGCTTTGGATGTTATTAACACCAAATGAATAGAGCTACAAGTGTGAAATGCAAGGTATGTTTCTACTGAAAAAGCATTGTGTAATTAATTGTAAACTGGGATTTAGTACTCAGACAGATCAGTCCAGTCAATGGTGTACATTTATACAACAACAAAATGTTTCAAAATGAAGTATTAGCACTGTGTGTATGAATAAAACCTTTTTAGACTTCAATAATGCTTTATTGATTCATTTGATATATTCAGCCATTTACTTTACATTTTCTTCCAGTTGCAGTTAATCACTATAAACACACTCAGTGATTTGTTGGTCTCATACAGATTTCTCCGTCAGTTCTATAATGAGCAGCAAAGGGCTTGAATTTGTGCAATTGAGAGTAAGGTGTCTGTCAACTGACTACCTCACACTTTGAGAAAAATACTAGTAAAAGCTAATTATAAAAAAATTAGCATCGCCTTTTCCCCTGGAGCCCTGGTGTCCTTCGGTGCAACAGTATGCGATATCCTCTCTATTGCTTGTGATTAATTTGTTTCCCATCAAGGAACACGTTTAATAACTCAGCCGGCGTTTTACTGGTATCTGCTAACTCCGCACAGCACAGCATCTGCAAATGATGACCAAAGACACAATCAGTTAGTCTGCATTTTTTCTCTGGAATGTTTCCACCAACTACTGTTCATAAACAATGTGACAAGAGACATCAGACCACATAGTTGGAAAGACAATTGCACATGTCAGCTTGTACCTGTATCTACGGGGACAACCATGGTGACCAACAATATACTCCTCGGCATAGCAGAACCGACGGCAGAGTCCCCTATGGCCACACGCCCAGTTGTGCACCTCAGTATCTTCACCTGTAACATTTGGGCAAAATGAAATATGTCCAGTTCCTACAGCATACTAACATATAAATGAAATCCCTTCCTTCCTTTAAATGCTACATATCTGCAAAAGTGTAGGGAAAGCTAGTGAGTGTTAATATGTTTCTGTGCTCATTATAGCATACTGTACTTGAGGTAAAGCAATTAGCATAATGAATTTTTTTTTTTCACATTTATGCTTTACATATGGTAAATAACTAAGGTAAATGTCATTGTCAGTACACTATCCAGGCATCTTTCAATATATGAAAAACATACATATGACACTATCCAAAGATTCATAATCATTCCCGGGTGAAACACCACACCCCTCTGTGCTACTTTCTCTGTCTCTCTCTCTCTCTCTCATACACACATACAGCTTACCCTCCACCGCTGAAAAGAACAACAGGAGCACAAAGATAATAAAGCCCAGTTTCTCCATGCTTTGGAACGTTTTAAGTTCTCAGGCAGAGCAGTAGCCTGGGCTGATACTGCATTTATACTGTATATAGGCAAGGGGGCGGAGTCAGAGGGAGCTGACAAAATCAGATTCTAATAGCCCACTGCAATAAAGGGAAATTCAAGCTCATGATTTCCAGATGATACTAAGGGCCTGGAACAATTAAAATTGTGCCTTTGTAATGGCCAAACCACCTTAAGAGTACAAAACAGCATTTTATACTAAAAAAAGAAAAAAAAAATCATTAAGGACTTCCTTGGGTCAGAGTCTTCAGATCCTCTAGCTAACGGGAACTAATTTTCAGGAAGCCCAATAATATCTGTCACTTATCTGTGAAATTCGAAGTATGCCAGCTGTCAATTTGCGTATGTAGATTAAAGTAGTTGCCTCTAACCCTAGTGCAGAATATTTTTCAATATCCACTCAATGACTGACACTTGTGCTGTTACTGAATGTAAAGCAAGGAAGGTGCTATATCATTCCCTGTGGAAAGACCATATTCCTCAGAACAAGTGGATGAAATTCTGCACAGTGACTTTTCTTGATTCTCTCATTATCAGTGTTTGTGGCACTTTCTTTTTTTAATGGTTTTTCTAACCTGGGGTAAGAGTTGTTGGGCTTTTCACAGAAATTAAATGTGAAGTCACACCCCTGGTAAATATCCTTAGAGCACCCCTCAACAATGCAGTCAACATGCAATTTTTTTTAATGAGATATAGAAAAAAAAAAAAAAATCTTGCTGTGCATTTTTTTAACAAGAGACACCTAGTCAAATAGTCAAAGCCATAAATTTATCTAGCTAATAGCTAGCTGCAGTTTGCCAGATTTACTTATCTGACAGCTAACCAGTTGTCCCAAGTGTCTCAGTTTGTCAACAGTCAGTATCCAATTAAAAAAAAAAAAAAAAAAAAAAGGAAAGAAACCAACTGTCCCAGTTAAGACCCTTGGTGAGTAAGAGAAGTGCTGGGTGAACTGGATATGTGTTTCAGGTAGCTCGATAAATGAGGACTCTACCTACAGCAACAGCGCTGTCAAATAATTACTACTGCAATCAGACCGCACTGGTTTTTACATATTCATATGGTGCTAAAAACAGAAGAGCGATGTGTGATGAGGGTCTGTTGAGATATGTCCTAAAGAAATTTGTTTTCAGTTGAGTAAAGACTCAGCAGTGTTTACGCTCACAGAACGGGCATCTGAGAAGAGAGAAGAGTCAAGTACTGAGAAAAAATGGTATTTTGATCTGGTCTGCACTGCTAATTTTTATCTACTTGTGTTGTGGTTGGTGACGAACATTGGTGCTATGTTGTATCAATGTATATTAACATGATGATATTCAATTCCATACAGATTTTTGTTGCATACTTCTAAGCCAGGAAATATACATTGCTACTAGGCCTTATATAATGCTGTTTTCAAAGCCGAAGAATGATAATAAACAAATGGGCCAAGTTATTGACAGATCTCAGATGTTATCAAAACTACTTGAAAAGGGTTAATTAAATCCAGCAAGTACAAGTAGTACCCTGTTAAACTGTTTTGGTACCTTAAATTGGCCTACTGCCTCATCTCAGCTAAAGCCAATGTCATCCAAGTGGACAATCATTCAATTATCCAATAAGAGACAAACCAGCCAATCATCCCCCTGTGACATTCTGCGAGGAGCAGCACAGATGGGACACTTGTCAAGGTGAGTTGAAACACTAGACTACCCTTCAAAATGAATAGAATTTGACATAAATAGGCCTATAGTACCAGTAATAGTCAAGTAGTTACGCTCCATGTTACATACAATAATTAGGTTTCTTAGACTGATAACTTCAAGGCTTTCTCGTTAATTTGATTCTTGCCTTTGATTTGATCCAATTTGAGATTTAGGTGATTGACTGACATGAGAAATGTCTCTTCTCCGATATTACAGATATACTCAGCTGACATCAAACCAGGAACTCTTGATGTGAGATTCTTCATGTTCTGTTACTGAGTTTTATGTCCTTCTTGTCAGATTTGTCTTGTTCTTCTTTTTACTCTTATTGTTGTTACTTGCTATTATCTTTGTAACGACCAGTAATGCGTCTCTGTATTTGCTCATATATTATTACATATTATGCACTTGAATGAAAAGTATGAGTGCTGTAATTGTTCACTGCATCCTCCTGAGTTGACTACTGATCAAACAATACCAGATGTGTCCCAGAATGTTTGCATTTTGCATTTGTGATAGAACAGGTGACTGTGCCGGGGCAGATGATCGTACAGCCTGGTCTTCTACACCCTCCGGTGGTGATAGAACTATTATTGAAGCAATACAAAAAAATATTTGATACTTACATTTCTTTGATTTTCATAAACACTAAATGAAAGGCTAACATGAAAACGCAGTTCTGCAAATTGGAGGCAAAATGTTTTGTGGTTACACAGCTTTGCAGGCTATGGGTAAATGTTGTCAAAAGGCCTGTGATCATTTGCAAATAATGTTGCTGAAGCATGACATATTTGAAGAATAGCAATATTAAAATGGTGTTATTTTATTTAGTAATAAAAATATTATTTTTTAAAAGGAATAATTTAGATTTCACTACAATGTAAAAGAACCAGGAGAAGGTGGATCATCTTAGCTTGCATCTTAACAGTCGGAAACTTCGTAATATTTCACAATACCACTACTTTTTCTCTTCATTCACTTCAGCCAGAATATTTTTAGGATTTTAAAACTGTTCTGCTGAATCCATAAATACCAGAGAAGGACCACTCAGAGTTTAAAAGTGTGGAAATCTGTAAGAGAGCACAAAAAGGTGAGGAGAAAATATATATAGGCAACATTAACAACTCAGTTCACACAATGACAAATCTACCTCCTATTATACATAGTGGTGAATGTCATATTATTTTTCTCATTCAACAAATATACTATGACTTACATGCTAAACCCCCACATGTCTGGATTTTCAAGCAATGAGACAATGACATACTTAAATCCACTTCCAGTTACTATTCAGAAAGGTGGATTTCCCTGTGAACACTGTCAGTCTAACTTAAGTGATACTAACTGAGGGATCCCCCTCCTTCCCTGAGAAACACTCACTGATTTAAAAAGGTCACAGAGAGAAGGTTAACCGAATGTCCCCTTCTGGTTACAGAGGAATCAGGGTTCCTGAGAGTGCAAATGAAGGAACCGATGAAGACTTAAACCTAGTGACCCAACATCTTCCCATCCTCTGTATGCTTTATTATGTTGGTTCCTCTGCATAATCTTTGGTAAACCCAATTATCAAAAGACCATTTATTAAATGTCCACAACAAGACAAAGCATTATGCATGCTCATAAGAGTGAGCAATGATGATGGATGCACAAATCAAACACTGAAAAAAAAAGCAGGGTTGGGTGTGTGCACATAATAATCACTCTCTCTCTCTCTCTCTCTCTCTCTCTCTCTCTCTCTCTCACAGTCACACACACATACACACACACAAGCTCCCTCTCTCTCTCTCTCTCTCTCTCTGATTAGGAATGCGGGTATATTAACAATGTGAAACTACCATTTCCCCATCCACTGAGATTAGCCAGCAGACTAATTCCCTCACTAACCCTGCTACTTTGAAGTCTACTGCCAGGGAGGCAGGAGCTTTGCAGCAGTATTTGCATAATCTGACTGCTGCATTCATCACATGGATGTCTCTGAGAAGGAAGGGCTAGATGCGCTAAGTAGATGCTCTACTTTCCTAACAAGATAACATCACCTCCATTCTAGATATCACAGCTGTTCTCCTCATGCCAACATCTTTTGCATAATATTAAAAAAAAATAGACACACTTAGCTTTTGTAAGAACTCTGTAATGTCTATAATGCATATCCTGGCCACACTTAAGCCCCTGTAATTAAAGATGATAACTAATATGAGAAATATAACATTTTATTGAACTTGTGAGGTATGACAGTTATTGTAGCGTGGCTTAATTGTACTGAAGTACCAAAGGGATAATGTGAAGGAGAATAGGTTGAGTTTCAGAAATGACAAGGACATTTTGAGGAGGTTGTGGGGTTGGAGGGGTAATCCTTCAGAAATGTTTTGCTGACTAAATGCTGTGTCCTGCATTTTTATTATATTTAGCACAACTTGAGGCACCTCAAGCAGACTATTAAAGACATTTCCTGAGGGAAGCATAAATGTTTTGTGGCTGTTCTCTCATGCTAAAGGGCAAGCATTAACAATTTTAAATAGATAGCTGGCTAACGACGAATTGCCAACAACTGCCCATCAAAAAGTGGCAAGCATGTTATAAGAAGGACAGTAAGTTAAACTACAAATTTAATTTAGCTCTGGCATAAGCAGCTACATGTTTCAGAACACATCAGGACAAATGAAGCATATTTATTCACTTGTGTTGAAAATATGACAAAATGTTTATTCTTTTTTTCTTTTCTTTTCTTGTCCTTCTTTTTCTGGCTGAGACATTTTCAATTCCTGGAATACGTAAGATAATAGGTTGGAACTGTAGCAACTTGGAAGAAACGAACAATAGCAGCAGGTGTGAGGAAGTAACTTCTTTTTTAAACCATCAGCCATTTTTTTTAGTCTACTCTAGATTTCAAACTGGGCAGAGAATCACCCAGCTAGTGTAGTCTACATCAATGAATCTGTGGTTTACTGGCAAGAGTAGGACACAGCTACATCTCTGTGGGTTCCTGGTTTTATGTTTGGTGTTGCAGCTGTCTCAACCAATGTAAGTTTACATGAAAGCCATAGGGACGAGAGTCACATTTAAAAAAAAAAAACTGGCAGGGATGTTCTTGACAGTGCAAAAACATGTGTAAGGATTGCTTTAAACGTTTTTAATGAACCTATTTTTGTACGTAGAACATCGTATGCTGTACGTGTTTTTTGCAATGATGTCACATTTTGTCACATTAACTCTGGAAGTGCATATGATGGCAGTTTAAAAAAAAAACACAAACAAATGAAAGTGCTAGCTATAAGAGCATGCAGCCAAGGAGAAAATAGGTTCAATAGAGAGTGGCTAACCAAATCAAACCAATTCACTCTCACTGAAGGCCAAAGAGTTTTAGCGTGTCCTTTATCCCTGGAAAACTGTGGCAATGGGAAACAGTTAAGGGGATGACCTGCAAGTTGCTGGCCTTCCTGAATCTGTTGAAAGAGAGAGGAAGACAGTTAGATTGCTACCCAAATGGTTCCCATCATTTCGGGTACTTGGAGTGGAGATATGGCCAGCTCATGTTCATTGGCAGAAAAACAAATACAGCCATGTACTTTGATCTTCCATCTGTTGCAGAGCATAGATTGATCAATCTGTCGTGAAGCAATGACTGTAAGTAGTACAGGCTCCAGATTTGTAAGAACTGTGCTGAAATGTTTGTATACAGAAAACAATTTAATGGGTGACATCACTGATGTCATTTCTCTCTGTATTGTCCAAGATGATAAAAATGCATCAGATCAAAATTGGCAACTACTGGGCCAAGCTTTTGTGTGGCCCAAATTTAATGAGCAAAACTGTATGAAACTTCATACATGTATTGATTTTCATAAATAACACAGAAATAGGATATCTCACCCCCTAAAAACTCACATCGGTCATGTACAAAATTCAGTTCAGGCAATTTCATAGAGGATTGTTTACATAAACGGATGGCACAGGTTTTATGGTATTTAATATTAGTCAGTAGTTACAAGTTAGATGTGATCAGGTAAATTTAACCTTAACTTTTCAAGTAGAAATAGTACTGTCCATATAGTCAATATCGGTAATACAACCTAAATATATTTCACTAAAATGCTAAATGTATGAAAGTGTATGATATAAACCTTAATAAACAATTACAGATGATGCTGGTAACCGGTCTTTTGATGCTGGTCATTTTGGACTGTGAAAAGGAATATCTGCGTCATATTACTCTGACAGTCCTGAGATACTGACAGCACAGTCAGAGAAAAGTCAGTGAGGGAACTCAGCTGCATTGATAGTTCAGGTGCCAAGACCTTTCTATTTAATACAGAACCTCAATGAATCACACCGTGCTCCAGCCTCGACTTCCTGTTTTATTACCTCCTGCTGGTCACTGGCAACTCATGTGTTTGAGGCTTGAATGTCTTCTTGATGACAATCTATAGAGACAATTTTAATGAGAACTCATATTGAAATATCTGGTGTAAACAGACCAGACCAGAGAATTGCAGTATACACTGTAGATCCATGGTATAATGAAGCATGTAATACTTATACACTAATACACTAATGAAACATTTTATTTGTTTGTTCGTTTTTATTTAAATATAGAATTTACTTTTGCTTCTTGTTCTGCAATAGAAAAACCATAAGTAATCATGTGATGTAAGAGTCTAATGCAAAGGCTACAGTGTTTCCATAGGTTTTCCAATGACTGTCTGCTTTAAAAACCAATCTGAATGGTTTACATTAGTATTCAGGGTTGTATCACTATGTTCTGATCGCTAATTGTATCCACTGGGTCCTTCATTCCTATGACGCTATTGCTAGTCTCTCAATCACCGCCTCTCCCTCTCTCCCTCCCTGTCTCTTTATGATTTTCTGCACACAGTTGCATCCTCTGTGATAAACCCTCAAGAGGCCAACCTATCAATGTGCGCCCACCATACAGTAATCAGACCAATTCAACTGCTCGTGGTTCAGCAATTCCCTTACACTGGGGCATATGGCAGCCGCTCATCTAATCCAGGGGTGCCCATATTCAGTCCTGGAGTGTCAAAGAAGGCTGACTTTTGTATCAACCAAATACTGTGGTCTTGAGGTGGAGGAGGGTTGAACACAACTATCTCCTGGGAGAAAACTGCCTCTGATTAAAAAGGTGAGGACAAAAAGCCTTGGGTCTTTAACCCTCTAGAACTAGATTTGGGCAGTCCTGATTTGATTTAAATGCCTCCGCTATGGTGTTCGCAGTGACATCATGTGACAATGTCACAGGCACATTCCACAGTATGTAGTGAAAATTTAATTAATTCAAGTCAATTTAATTCTTTACAAATCTCTGTGTATCAGATAGATCTGAGAAGAGGTTACTGCAGATAGATGACTGTGTCAACATTGTCAACAATAATTTTTGATGACTAAAAATAGTTTGAGAGATGTCAGGTTTGCTTGTTTCAAAGCATTTGCAGGACTGATTTTGCTCTGCAAATGCGGTAAAAGAAGTTGATTAAAGGTGAATTAATGGGTTTTCGGTGTGATAAGGGTGAGAATTTAGCTTAGGCAATAATGACAGCTGATATATTTCTTTAAAGGCCATTTGCTGTTTTCCATGTCATTTTGACAAATTGTTTGATCTGTCCAGCCCTAAAACCATAAGATTATCAGACTATAATGTTTCAGCGATAATGAGTTTATTGAAAGGAAATGATAAATGATTCATGCCAGCCTTTCCAGTAAACTACCCTTATAGCAAAGGCCCGAAGACATAGACTTTCTTAGATATTGAAGAGTGGGATAAACACCACTGGGTGACTCAACGTTATGGTCATTTATGGTGTCAATCAAACCTATCATGTGAGAGTCTACACAGGATTATACATCCAAATCACATTGTGGCAAGAATTTTATACAGGTAAATCGTGTGGAATGACACAGCAACGGTCACTGAAATTCAAACTCTGAATGCAGAAGTGTGTCACCACCAATGGCATGACTGAGGATGAACGCACAGGAACGCTGCTCCTGTGAACGCAGCAAAATCGGGAAGGAGCTGAAGTCACTGCAGAACGAGCTAACTTGGCAACACAATAATGAGTATTCACAAAGAAAAAAAAAAAAAAGAAAAGAGAAAAAGAGAATGAGAAAGCGAGATGGCAGATGCAAAGTTTTTCACTCTGGCTGAAAGCTGTAATGAATCTGCCGTCTCCAAGACGAGAGACGGCAGTTTATGTCTCCCTGTTCCACCATCTCAGGATGCTCCATTACCAGTCCCAGAGGCAAAACAAGAAAAGATGCATGAGAAAATCTGGAGGTACAGGTGAGAACACATTGCTTTGTGTGGATGGCCTAGT